>NW_027278937.1:0-180000 GCF_046629955.1 Centroberyx affinis
TACTGTAGTCAACATGTCTAATTGATTCGCTTTCATTAAGAGAAAAATGGGCTAAGCCAGTGGTTCCCAAACTGGGGTCCATCAGTCCTGAGGGAAGAATTCAGCAATTATTTCACCCCAAAATGAAAATTCAGGCATTATTATCTCCTCATTATTATTATCTAATTTGAAACTCCACTGACGTTCGTAGGACCACAAAACCGCGCTGTAGTTCCACCTCAGCCTTCCCCCAAACTATTTGAAGTTAAAGGGCCATCTTATCATAGAGCTCAAAAAGCATGTCTATCAAAATTCTCCAAACAGCTTGTGCAGCATAATTCAAGTGATTTGTAGCCGAGTGATTGCAAAGAAGGCCCAAAAGTCAAATATTTATCTCATTATCTCCAATATTTTTATTTAGGAGATGACCATATTGGAAAAGGAGATCTTATTATACTGCCCAAAAAAGCATACAATATCCATCAAATGTCTCCAAACAGCTTGTGCAGCATAATTCAAGTGTTTTGTAGCCAAACGATTGCAAAGTGGGCCCAAAAGTCAAATATGTATCTCAGTATCTCCAATATTTTAATATAGGAGATAATGGCAGAAATGTTGAACTTTTGCACCAACACTGCCAGCTACAAAAACACTTGCATTATGCTGCATGAGCTGTTTGCAGTAGTTTGATGGACTTACGTTTTTTTTTCATTTGAGTATGTGACAAGATGGCCCTGTTAACTTGTAGTTTGTTAGAAGGAACTACAGGGTCTAAATCAGTGTGTGTTTTGTGGTTCTACAAATGACATGGGGGTGAGAAAATAATGACAGTACATATGAATACACTGATCAGAGGATTGACTTCACACTGTTCTCTTCTCATCTGCAGTGTAGACAGACAGCAAAAATCTTCTTAAAGGCAAAACCTTTATCAGATAGGGATGTGTGGTCTAAAGTGTATCTTTTTGGGGGGTCTTTGACATGGAAAAAGTTTGTGAACTCCTGGAATAATGCATGCAAAGTCAAGTCTATGTGTGTGTGTGTGTGTGTGCTTGCGTGCGTGCATCCGAGATGGAAGCACAGATGAATGACCAGGATCAATGCATCCCAGCGGAAAGAGCAGCAGGTCTGGTCCTGTGACGGCACCATGACGACCGCTGTCTCGGCTCTCCGGGCCTCACGGGAGTCTTTTTTTTTTCCCCCTCTCACCTCCTGCATCCAGCTATTATTTCCTCATTTTCCAAATCACAGAGAGGTTTGTTGCGTTTCACTCCGGTTCCAATGTTTATTTTTAGCCGGCTTGTACAGACACCTGGGGTATCGGATGGAGGATGGAAAGCGGGTGGCAGGTTGGGGAGTTTTTAAGATCCAGTGAATATTAAATGCATGTATGTGTTTCCCTCCTTGAGCGATTCTGTCGAGTGTGTCTGTGTTTTTTCTGAGTTGGAACACAGACGGATCAGATCAGAGCTCATTGCCACTATACATATCACCACATCAAGACATTGTTTGCGTTTATTTTTGACAGCAAAGCCACTGCTATCCACACTAGAACACTTTTGATTTGTTTTTTTGGAGAATGTTCCTTTCAGCAGTCACTCTACAGCTATACGCCTGTGCTGTGGCACTGCTGAAGAGCTGGAGGAGTGAAGAAATAATTAATGTGATATCAGAGACTGTCTCTCTCCCTTTCTCTTCTCTTTTCTCTCTTTTCTCTCTTTTCTCTAACACACTCCGCCACCCAAAGACCTTGCGACAGCACGGAACAAACTTTGATGTAGGGCTTAGGTGAAATAATGCGGTGCAGATAGAAAAATTAATCACATTCAGCAGTATTCTCCGGGAGAGAAATATAGCCCTCCCTGTCACCCTGTGATATGTGCAGTATTAGCATAAGACACTCTCAAAACCGCCACTTATCACCCTATGTCTCCCTTTCTTTCACCTTCATCGGGTTATTACAGAAGTCACTAGCTGTGTCCACAACCTTATTGCTCCTCTCTCTCTCCAAGGTGTAATACGTGGGTTTCTAACGGGAGGAGCAATCAATAGAAATCCACACAAGGTGGCTGGTAAAACCTAGGTGGGAAATGAGCTTGCATTTGCAATCAGAGGTACCACACCTCTAGCCTTTTTGCAATTGCCTCAAGGCCGGAGACACACAGTCCCTGATGAAGATCTAGATCTGCCTGGTTAAAACCAAGAGGCAGGGCAGTCACCTTTATAAAGCAGCCTTGCCTTTGACTTCTGTATTCTGTGTTTTAAAATGACAATTAGTTTCATTAAATGGATGCTTTAGTTACACAGTTACACAGATGGATCCCTGTAAATAACTTTACAGGGCCAAACAGGGAAAAGGACAGAATAGGTGTGGAGATAAAAGATGGCTAAAAACTCTGGGGAGCAGATACTAATGCTGTTTTTGTTCCCACTCTCAGACAAGCTGAAAGTAGTCCAGCTCATCCCATATGGGTCATTTATCTGCTCAGGAAAGGATGACTACTCCGCCTCAAAACTTCATCAAATAGGCTACAAAGAGACAGAAAGTTCTGCAGGTACTTTTCCCACCCACTACTTCTCGTTCCCTAGTGGAAATCACTAACATTGCTCTAATAGGGACTTATGGTGTGCCTGTGGTACTGAGTAGTGAGTTTAGAGACATTGTTTTACTTTTACTTTTTGGCTTTATGGCATATTTTATATCTGCTATAGCAGTGATTCTCAACCTTTTTCATATCAAGGACCCCTAATTTAGTCCACATTAGGGCCATGGACCCCCCACTTGATGAGAGTTTGTCTCTTGAACCCAAATCTGAGATTGTCTTTATTGTTCGATATGATTTTGTCAAGAATTCCATATGCATTGCAGGTAGAGAGATAACAGTGAAACTATGATCAAAATTGTCATTCTTCTACATTCTCTAATTGTGTTAACTTCTTGTAAATGAAATAATGCTGAAGTTTAACAACTCAGAAATTTGCTGGGGACCCTCTGGAACCCCCTCAAGGACCCCTGGTGGTCCCCAGACCCCACGTTGATAACCACTGTGCTATAGTATCATTATAATATTCCTATAGGGATTTGTAGTGTGTCTGTGGTACTTAGGCTGGCGAGTTTTTAATTATCTTATTGTACTTCATACCTTTTACATTTCCTATGGTACCTACTATAATATTCCTATAGGAACTTCTAGTTTAATATTATAGTTGCAGTTGCACATATAGGCCTATAGATGAGTTGTTATGAATTGTGCATGGGAAAACACATTGGGGTTAGACACACAAAACAAGACCTGCGGCACAATACTACAAATACCTTGGACCTTAAGGGCGACTCAACTCGCAAGTTGTGACCGTCAGAGAGCTTTTCTATATTTAGGCTTGTCACAACCCCCCGCCCACGGCCACGAATCCTGATTTAGTCTAAATGAATCTGAGCAGAGTTGTAAAAATTGCCCCAATCATGCGCCTCAGACGCACGGGAAGGCGTGCCTCAGTTTGCGCTTAAATTAAAGTCTGTGCATGCAGCGGTGGAAAGCACAGTGCGTCCTGGACTTACACCTGGCCAGTACCTTCTTCAACACTACCTGTCCGTTCTTTGGATTTGATTATATTAAGCTGATATTTTCACATCGGTGCTGCTGTTGCTGGTTGAAACCTTTTTGGCATCTGGAAGACGGGATTGTGCCACACTGGAGCTTTCCGATGCGCATCAAGGACCGTAAACCTTCTCCCGAATGCCTGTCCTTGCGTGACTTGAGCAAGATATAAACCTGCTGTGTATGCGTGTGTGCATGTGTGTGTGTATAAATCGGTCAATCAACCTCTATAGTTTTGTGTGTGGAGAGCAAATGGCCATCAGGCGTTCACCTCGCCGCGCGCACAAATCCCTGTGATGTGGATCTGTCACACTTTGTCAAGCTTTTATATGGCTGAAGCCGGACATTCCCTAGCGACAGGCCACACTTTGAGGAGTTAAAACTTTCTACTATTTTGTGTCTCAACCGATTTTCTACCACGATACCAATGATGACTGAGAACAATGAGATGGAGAGCGAGCCGCAGCTCCAGCGCTCTCCAAGCACCATGTCCATCCAACCGGTGGCATCCAAGGCAAGTACACACAGTTTTGATTTGTTTGGGTTTTTTCCCCAATAAAATGTTCGATACATGCATCTCTAAAGAATACAGCGAAAGGAGCCTAGACTTCTAATTCAGGCAATGAACTTTGCAGAGCCAGTTTCCTTCACTCCTTGGAGGAATCATTTCATAAAGCCAGGCTGTGTAACGTATTTATTTATTTATTTATTTATTTTACCTGTAATCGATAGTTTTGTGGTTATGCAGCCTATTTTTGTACTCTTATTCACCCATTTATTTGTTGTTAATATTGATGTTAATACATCATGATTGCAGGTGCATTCATCATGAGTGCGTCACTAGGTGTCGGCTGTAACCTCTCACGTCAGGTCTGATGTCAGTTTCCTCTCTCTCTCTCTCTCTCTCTCTCTCTCTCTCTGTCTGTCTCTCTCTCTCTCTCTCTCTCTCTCTCTCTCTCTCTCTCTCTCTCTCTCTCTCTCTCTCTCACACACACACACACACACACACACACACAGATTTAATGCAGACTAAACCCACCCTTATCTACCCACCTTTTTCTTTGTCAAATAGTGCTTACAATGAATCTTTGCAGTATAAATTCACATAATACATTATAATAAGGAGTATCAGGTGGAAGTTACATAAGAGATGGATCATACATAAATTAAGGCTATTCTGAAATGAATGTTTTATGTTAATACTGGTGATTCTTTGCCTTATGGTGATGACTAGTTCATGGTTTCCCTTTTTTTCCCCCACTACATCGCTGCACGTTCATGCACATTGTGTCAAATAATAACTGTTTCTGCAACCCTGCAAGCAAGTTGTAAGGTAATCACACTACAATAAGCAGAGATGTAACTGTCAGAATGGCTACAATTTTTCTCTTTAGCCTGTTCAGTTTGAGTTTAACATGCACAACAGGCTGTGTAGCTCTGCCTCAGCCATCCTCACAAAGTGTCCTTATGATTCCATTTAAGTCATTGACACACGACTGTATGAAAAGAGATTTCAAGAGCTCGCCCCCGAGGGCAGTAGCCGTGAAAGGTTTGTGAATGTCTGCTTTTCAGATGGAATGCTTTTACAACACTTGATTCATTAGGCCTAAGCACTTGATACAACTTTCCTTCAGCCAAGTTTTTGTCTCACCCTAACGCCGGCCCTCTCCGCCCACACACACACACACACAAACACACACAAACACACACATACATACTGTTCACAGCAAAGTCACGCTTCCGCACAGCCACCTACTCCGTCAGCTGATTGCATCACCTCAGCATTTCATCTGAATACTCGATGCCCTGTAGTGAGACGCATGTAAACGTCTGCATCGTTTCTTGCCATTTTACTATCGCTTGAGCATCGTTTTTGTTCCCCCACTCGGCAAGACCAAGCCTCACCACCAGATGCTGGGAAGGAGACTCCAGAGGGAGAGTCAGTGCCAAGCAGGACTGATTGGTATTCACATGATTCACCCTCTGCCATGACTCTACCACAACATCACCATTTAGACGCTACACACTCATCACCCCGGCCATTCAATCACCAGCTCTGTTCCTTATTGTTGTCTCTCTCCGCTCTCCAGATAGACTGAGGCTGCGATTCCGCGTCTCTATGTCAAATTGATTTGACTCTCTGACCTTCAACACTCATGTCCCTGGATTGGCTCTCAGACGCTCTTTAATAAGGTGAAAGGTTAATTGTCATATCATTTGAGCTCCCTTTAAATGCCTGGGATTCAATAACCCAGCCACTAAAGGGTCAACGCGAATCTGCACCCATAGGAGTCTATTAAGGAATCTATTAGGAGGATATCGCAGTAAATATCAGCTTCGCTCTGACATGAACACCAAGGTCTGGTCCCAGGAGATGCCGAGGTTCAGGAGACAGTCTTCTTCAAATGCACATATTCACTGCAGCTACCTCAGTACTATCCGTCTATAAACCCGTCTATAAACCCATCTAGTTGTCCATCTCTATTTTAAACACTTAATCAAGTGAAAAAGGAGCCTCGGGGTTTAATTTTCGTGAAGGGATCTAATCAGAGGCATAGCTACACCAACGTGTCCATGTTTTTTTTTTTTTTTAAATTAGATAAGGATGACAGGGAGAGAAAGGGAGTGACTTGCTGTGATAACAGATGCTCCCTGAAATCCGCCTGCAGCAAATTTCCCATATAGATGGATATCACAAATTTAAATAAAAAATAGTGGGAGATGGTGCCAGAGGATTAAGTGGGAAGGAAGTAAGGACTCTCTCCCTGGCACCCAGCGATGTACTGTGGTCCATTGCCAAGGCTGGCAGAAGTGTGTGTGTGTGGAGGAGCAGATGAGATGCCTGAGCGGCAGCCATCAGCCACTAGTGTCGCTCCTCGCTCAGAGCCGCACAAACTCCCAGGCCTGTTGACGCTTCAGGTGCCTCTTCTGTAATCAAAGTGCACAGGTGAAGCTTTTCTCTAAGCCGAACACAGATATAGGGAGGGGAGATATAGGAGCCTTAAAGGAATACAGGAATCCAGGAAGGTTTTGGGAGATTGGCCAACTTACCTGTTAAGTGATAAGAACACAGGCACCAAAATCCTCAATGTGTCCCTGGTAGATTGCTCACTCCAGTGCTCCATGCTAACACATTAATATACACTATGTTGAGTGATAGTAGGCGACTAGCATTATCTCAAAAGTGAGAAAATGAGAAGTTGTAGCAGCTCTAAAGCTAAATGCTAAGTAATCTTAATTGATATGTGCCCAAGTCTTGACAGCTTTGTGTTGATTGGTAAAATTTACACAAAATATGCTATAAAAATAATGCACTGTTTTGAACAAACAGGAATTACTTTACTGTTTAAGTGAATATGGCGGGCAACAGGAGATGTGTACAGCTAGAAATCATTGCGCTGCAGATGAAAATGTGGTTGCTTATCTGGAATAATTAAAAATAGACCTGTTTACATCAGCTTTATTGAGTTAAAAGATATTTCATTTAAAAAAATTATGAATCTACTGGAAATATAATATAAAACACTAACAACTTTTTATCAGCAAAAGGTCAGTGTTCTGACTTTCGATCATGCCACTACCCTACTGTCACTCAACATAGTGTATGCTAAAGGAAAATGATCTACCGGGGACACATGGATGATTTTGGTGTTTATGTTCTCACCACATTAGAGCTAATGTGATCTCTTAAAGATTGGGTGTTATTTATTTAGATAGAGGCTTTAATGGAAACTTCTTTGTTGAGACCACACACACACACAAAGTCCACTCACCTGGTTGTGTTTTCTCTTCAGATACAGGGGGATAACACAGATTCGACAGACTTGAGCAGGGGAGTTAGTTGAAGAGGGCCAAGGTCTTCATTAATTAATGTAACACCTTCACTGCTGTGATGAAAATTGATGTGACACTTTGGTTGCATCGTCAGAAGGGTGTGAGCTGGACACAATACATGTAGCCAGAAGAAACTGCCACACATTCGCTGCGTCTATGCTTTTATTGTGCATCACTAACAAGGGGAAGAAAAGTATCTGTTCGGGAGATATTTGTCACCTCTGTTGCTCATTCAGAAATAGCATCCCCCCTCTGTGTGAGATTGACAGCCATTGTATTCTGCCCTGGGCTCTGGTGTGAGGACAGTGATTGGGTGAGTGAAATGGCTGGATGATGAGTTGCCGGGGCGAAGCTGATGGGTTAGGTGAATGTGGGCGAGGATGAAGGGCTCCACTGAGATTGGGAGGGGGATTGCATAGTGGCAAGGAAAGTGGTTGGAACAGAGACTACTATTTTACAAAGAGCTTTGCTTCCATTAAACCAAGCACAGTAGCTAACTGACAAAGGGAGAGAGAGGGAAAGAAGTGTGTGGTGTGGTGTGTGTGTGTGTGTGTGGTGTGTGTGCTCATGCATGTGCGATAAGGACAGCGCGGTGGAAGCTGTGTGTGATTATGCATCTCTTATCTCACATTCAAAGTGGGAATCTGCCTGTCTGCCATGCATAATGAGTAACTTTAGTCAAGCAGGGAAATGTTGGGACGTGAAACTAGTTCACATACCCTCTCTTTTTTCCTCCTTGTAATGATAAAGAACAAAAGCGTTAGCGCTCTTTGCGCTGACATTTTCTATTAGTGTTTTTTCAGTCTGTCCTCGTGATTTTTTCCTCATATTTCTGGGCGTCTATAATAAAGCTTATTGGCTCTCCTTTTGCCTCTCTTCAATTGCAACCATTTCCCACTCTTTCCCTATTTCAGTTTTACATCACCCGCCTACAATGCAAGCTGTGCGACAAAGACATGAAGAATTTGATCCCCAAATAAATCATGCACCTAGTACCTGAGGATGATGATGTCGTCTGGAACCACATTATTTTCTTTGATGACCTAGAACTGAATCGAGCCAGGAAACAGTGTCTTCACCGCACTGTTACACCCTGCCATCCCTCCTACAGCCTCTAAAAAGATGAAATACCTGGAGTTAGTGAATTAGCTATTCCCTTTGACATTGTTTGTATTGGGTGAATCCTCTAACACAGTCTACAATAAATCATTATTATAGCCAGGAGGGTGTTTATCATTGCATTTACAGTGGGACCAAGCCTTTGTTGCTCAGTCTTGACCTCTGGGCACGCTGGAACATCCCGTATATCTCCGGCTGGGCCCAATGAATTCTGACGGAGAGAGGAAGAATCACATTTTAAAGCTGCTTCACTGAATTATGGCCAGTCATATAGCCTGTTGATCCCTCAATACAGCATTGATTTTGGACATTTATGTACATGTGAGAATGTATGGGGGCTGGTGTATGGATCGAAGAGGTGACAAACACGGGCAATTATGCCTCCACTGAGACAGCAAGTCCGCCTCTGGTCTACATTAGTGGGATTTGTGCTGCTTGGAGGATATTGACAGTGCAGGTGCACGTAAATCTGAGCAACGTTATGCATTTTACATGCCGTCGTGAGTCATCTGTGAGTCACATAAATAATTTGTTGAGAGATAAACACTAGCATGCAAAACTAAAGTCTTTTTTGGGGGTTGGGGAACTTTCAGCAGCTCAAACGCTGCAAAACAACAGATTTGAAACTTAGCAGATTGATCTGTGCGTCACTGGAGCTGTAACTGTTCCAGAGCATACCGCAAGTTTTTCACATAGCTACTCTGTACTGCAAGCATCTCATAAATAAGTATAAATTAGTAAACAGTCATGACGAATGTGTGAGTGTGTGTTTGTGTGCATGTGTGTGTATGCGTGCGTGTGTGTAAGCATGTGTGTCTAGGCGACTTTTGCACTTGTATGCACTGTTTTGTGTTTTTTTTTTCTTACCTGTTTTATTCCAATGCTAGTCACATATCTTCCTGAACCCCCTGCCTTCCATATACAACTGTGCTCTATCTCACTCTTTACTGGAGCTTGATAGAGTGCCATGACATGTCAGCAGTGAGTGGAGAGATGGAGGACAGCAGTCTCACTCTCTCTGTCTCTCTCTGTCTCTCTCTCTCTCTCTCTCTCTCTCTCTCTCTCTCTCTCTCTCTCTGAGGCAGTTCCCTCTGCACTAGCCAGATATTATCATGAAATTGCAGGGGATCAATATTGCATATTGGACTATCACACATCCTACCAAGGATATCATTTGTAGTGAAGTCTGCCTCACTCTGACTCATCCTCATCTACAAGACATCCCACTCATCACAGCGACTGGAATGAGATGATACACACGATGGATACGATTGGATACTGTATGTGCCGATGGCCTGGATCAAATGTGGCGTCACGTTGGCTTTGCCTCAGAAGCGTGACCCTCTCAGCAAATTTTAAAATGCAAGTTAACAGGAATTATTTTCAAGCTCGCACACACAGACACACAGCTGATTCGATTAGCTGTAATTGAGACACGTGCTCTAGCGCAGCTCGAGCTGCCATGCCAACACTCATCTGCTCTGATAGAGAGAGAGAGAGAGAGAGAGAGAGAGCGAGAGAGAGAGAGAGAGCTCAGCGCAAACCTGTGAGAACTTGGGAACACGTGTGTCAAAGCGTCTTTGTGTCATCAGCACACGATAGAAAATTGGCAGAACAGAGAGAACAACATCAGCGGTGGCCGTGCGCTCATAGCTCATGGCGCAAAAATAATAAAACTGCTACTAAAACTGACATTTCTGCAGCACAGCCCGCCTTCATCCGTGTAATCTGATAGGGTGTTTCACAAAATATGTAAGGGATGTGGAGTATGCAAACCCACACTCAATTACGTCCTTACTCTTTGTCTCTCTCTCTGTATTTCTTGCTACACCTCCATTTGTGTCTTTGTCCTTCACACACACACACACACACACACACACACACACACACACACACACACACACACATACATACACACACACATGCAGTGACAGACAAACTGTTTTCATCTGTTATTCCCAGGGACACAGAGCTGTAAACAGCATCTCCCTGTAAAGTGATTATGTTTGGAGCACAGACAGGCAGACAGACAGAGTGTGTGCACAGGGAGGCTCTGTGGCCTACTGATTATCTGTCTGCCTGTCTGTCTATGCTGATCCATTCTTCCCCGGCGATGGGGCCACACCCTCCCACCGCCCCATCCCCCCCCCACCCTGCCACTGCATGTCGGTAACAAATAACCCGCTTCCCCCGGGGGAATCCGGCATCATCCTCTCTGTACCCAGAGCCAGGGGCGAGTGTCAGGGGACAGGCGTTTATCTAGCCAATCAATGCTAGGTGGATGCTGAGAGCAGAGTGTACAGGAGTGATGGTCATTGATGTGATGTTTTGTCGGTTGATTGTTCGGCTGTTGAAATGCAGCGGCCATCAATCATCCGGGACCGTTTGATCAATACAGCTAATAAGATACAAGCGAGGCTAGTCACGTCAGTTTACAGCAGAGGGATACAGTAACATGTCATGCGATGTTGTTGTACATTTACAGGCGTGTGTGTGTGTGTGTGTACATCGTGAAGGCCATAGGGCAGTGGTTCTCAATGTGGGGTCCGGGGACCACCACTGGGACCTTGAGGGGTTTCCAGGGGGTCCACAGCAAAATTATGAATGGTTATCTCTCTACCTAGAATACAGATAGTCATGGAATTCTGGACAAAGTCGTATCTAACAATAAAAATATTCTCAGATTTGTGTCAAATGGGGGTCCGTGGGCCTAATGTGTACTACATGAGGGGTCCTTGATATGAAAAAGGCTGCGAATCACTGCCATATACTGTATAGGGAGCAGCCCTGCCCAATGAGGTAAAGTGCTCCATAGGCCCTGTGTGTATAGTGGGAACCATGAAGCTGCTCCATCAGATTAGGAGCCCCGAGGATAGGCTGTTGATAGAAGATAAGGCTGTGTAAACTGTCTTGTTTCTTTTCATCACCGGAGCCCTCTGCCACCGATACCAAGGAAATGCCGTTTACACACGCCGCTCCTCAATACATACAACCATGGGTGTTCTCAAAGAAAGGGCTTATCTTGTTTAACCACGGCCCAGACGCACAGGCAACCCTGTTAAATGTGATTGTGCAAAACAAACGCCTGTTCTCACTAGGCGGAACATACGGGTAGTGGCGCTTTTATTGTGTTGTTTCCTTATGAGATGTTATTATATTTCATGAGTCATCCTCTTTCCCCACGGTGTGCACATCAGAACAGAGTGTTGCGTTTATGGATGCTGGTATATTGCCTGTGATTTCCTGAGGGTGTATTGGACACTTGTTATCGTACCAAAGCGCAGCGCAGTGTTCTTGCTTTGTCCATTGTTTATTCTTAGTGTATTTCTCCCCCCCCCCTCTCCCCTTCTTTCTCTCTGTCTCAATGTGTGTTTATGTGTGTGTGTGTGTGTGTGTGTGTGTGTGTGTGTGTGCGTAGCTCCAGAGACTGAAACGCTCACTGTCTTTCAAGACCATCATGCGCAGCAAGAGCGTGGAGAACTTCTTCCAAAGGTCCTACAGCGATGCCCGTCTACCCCCGGACTTCATCACCGACCCGCCGCCTCCGTCCCCGCCGCTGCTGCCCGGCTCTCCTCTCGTCGGCGACCGCTCACCGTCCATCTCGCCGTCGCTCAGCCCGAACCCGTCCCTCTGCTCCCACTCCCCCTCCCTCAGCCTTTCCCCGTCGCTGCCCACCAAGCCTCCCAGGCCTCAGATAACCCACTGTTTCCAGGAGCATGTTTTTCGCAAGCCCACCAACTGCCAGCACTGCAAGCACATGATAGTGGGTAAGGTGCTGAATCTACTCCCAGGACTCTCTTTGCTTTCCGAGCCAAGAAAGCTCCGCCGCAGTGTTCACAATATTTCTGGCCCCTCTATCCTTGTTAACTTGGCTTCTCATCTAGTGCAGATGGTAAACTGACTGTTGTTTTATGGAGAGAGACACCGCCTATTATCAGTAAGACCGTTAAACATGTTAGACCTTACCTGCAGCTTACATCACTACAGCAAAAAATATCCATCAACAAGTCATTTGGTCTAGTTTTGAATCTTAAAAGCTGCTGTAGCAAAGGTCCGATAGACGAGATGTAGATGAATCCTGTAGACGATCAAGATAGTGTCACTTGTTTAAGAAAACTCTTGAAACAGGTGAAACTGTATTAAAAAGAAGTGAAATTATCTCACCTCATTGGCAGATATTTTTCACTTGTTTTAAGGAAAACAAGATTTTAAAACTCAATACTAGACTAAATGACTTGTTTTACGATGGATATTTGCAACCTCACACAGGTAAAGTTACACTTCACATTCAGAGCAATGGCAGTACAGTGTTTATAACTGAAGAAATCATTGGATGAACAGAAGTTGCTGTGCTGCAGGTGTGTGAACGCTTTTATCCATGATGTGCTGCTCGTGTGGCGGCAGCAGGCCCAGACCAGGCACTTCCTCTCTGCTACATCTACTTCCCGTCACCATGATTGATTACAGACCCCGTCCTGCTCCTCCTCCTGTTTGTGCTCCAGCGCTTTATTTTGCACACATCATGGTTTTATTTTTGTAATGCACCAGTCTAGCTGTATTTCATTACGGCCCCCGTGCCCAGACCGAGCTCCGTCTCCTTGTTAAGCCAGCGAAGGAGAACAAATGTTCTTTCTTGGTCAAAGTAAAAGCAGTATTTCCATCGAGCCACCCAATTTGTTTGTTTGTTGTTTGTGTATTGGCTTTGCTCAGTCACAGACCAGTGGATATAATCCCCATCACCAATAAAACCAGAAACATATCTTGCTTTTTTGGGGGAATAAACATGGACTCAACCCCTTAATCTTAAAAATGTGCAATACAGAACAGAGGAATTCGCATTAGCGAAAGAATGAGCAGAAAACATTTCAATACTTAATGAGCTTTTATCACCGAGGCACGTGGCAGGAGAGATGAAAACTGGATGACTCAAAGCCAAATCGATTATGACTGAAATATCTCCAGCTGCTTTCCAGACTCCAGCGCGCTTGATTAAACTCTCTACCTGAGCGGAGAGGAACCTGCCTGTATGATCTGAGGCCACTTTTGTTTATTAGCGCTTCCTCGCCTGTTTGTGTCTCTGCAGCCTGCTGTGTCGTCCTCTTCACCGCCGCTTCCTGTCTGCATCTTCCACTCTCACTCTCCCGTCTCCCTCTCTCTCCGCAGGTAACTCCAAACAAGCTCTTCGATGTAAAACTTGCAAGATGGCTGCTCACCTGTGGTGCACTTCAGAGCTATCGCAGCAGCCGTGTCACGGGAAGGTGCGTTTGCTGCCAAGATTTGCTTGCGCATGTACACACACACATACACACACACACACACACACACACACACATACACACACAGGGATGTAGTGGAGGGGAAAATCCACCAAAACTCTGTTTACCCAACTTTTTATTTGCAGAATAGAATTTACTCACCGTCATCAGTCTGATATAAATCTTCATGAGATAAATTTATGGTAGGCTAAACATTTAGGTACATAGTATCAAACTGATGGAAGTCATATGAAAATAGGATCTTATAAGGGGGGAACAAGCATAATAATTCTTTTCTGAAAATATAACTGATTTTTGTTCTTAATGGTGGTTGTTTTCCGCATGATAGTCATCAACTGAAGCTCTTAGTTTACCCTCCTTTTTATTTCCTTTGTTGCTAAGCGCTCATTGCTGTGGTGTTTCTGCACTGCACGTCCCAGAGATCACCTGTCAATCAAACAGTGTGTCCAGTACTGTGAGGGCTTTCTTCTTGGATTTTCTGTTGATGCCATTTGAGTTTCTGTAGGTGGCGCTCTTTTCTCTGTCTGCCATGGTGGCTATCGCTGCTCATGCTAACAACTCAGATCTTCTTCTATTTATTCCAAACAAACGAGAAACATAAAACACATCACTTCCTTTGCACCAGAGGATTTTTCCCAGGAAAGAGCTACCAGTGTTCAGAACAGCAAAGTTAAATCTTTCATGACCTGGGTATACAGTAGGTCAAATCACAACTGTGTTATATCAATCATTCATAGAGTAGTAAAACAGACATTTATTTATATGAAAATGTTGCCAAGTATTACCTTACCATTACATCACTGCACACAGCTATGCATCCATGCACACACAGACTTGGGACTCGTGCAGTCTTGGCCTGGGGGCTGAGTCTGTCTTTCTTAAGGTCTCAGCCATGCGTGCAATTCAAGTGAAAATGCTAACAGAAACCAGATACATATGGTAAAGGGCAGAATGTCGTCTTCGGTCAGCGTATGTGAAGAGATAGCGCTGATGTGGCTGAAACTGAGCCATTAATCAGTGGACATCGCCTTCCCTTTGGGGAGCAGCCTGAAACACTGGATATCCATCTAAAACCCGGCTTGATCTTTGTGTTTATCCTCTGGTGCGGGGCAGAGGACATTGGCATGCAGCGAGAGGCGAGACCTTCTGAAAGCCACTTGGAAAATTTGAAGAGCAGGGGGTTTAAAAGGGTTCAGTGCAGTTTAATGGAGAAGCACACAAAGAGAGAGAGAGAGGGAGACGGAGGTTGGTAGGGGATTGAGGTAGGGATTGATAGAAAAAGCATCTTCATAGGAACAAAGACGTTCATACCATTGATCCACAGTGTATTACTCTCTTCACCATATTATGACAAAGCAAGTAGCTCATCTGCAAGTCAGGGCAAAGTCGATATCTCAGCTGAAACAGTCACTGTGATTAATTCAGTGTGAAATTGCAAAAGTGTGGGCACACACACACACACACACACACACACACACACACACACACACACATCTGTGCCTGTGTGTGACAGCCTGGGTGTGCGTACAAGTGAGCGGTCAGCAGTAGCGAGCGTTCTGGTAGGTGGGACTGGTGCAGGTTCACAATCAGCAGCAAAGAAAGGCAACAGTGATGTTTCCGAGCTTGATTTGGTGACTTGGTGGCAGAAATTAAACTCTCGCTCTACGACAGTGTCCCGCATGCCTCACTGACTATCAGTCTGTCTCGCTGTGTTTCCAATTCAGTAGCTTTAAAACGACTCCATTAATGTCCTAGAATTGCTACACAGAGGCAGTTTCCCACCAGCTCAGTCTATAAACAGGAAGTAATGGGGATGGAAAATCATCCTGGTTTCACCTCTCCTCCATTAGTCCGGGGCGTTCAAGCGGAACTTCAGCTCGCCGATGCTCGTCAACGACCAACTGGCTGTCGTCAAGGAAGTCCAGCCGAGCCAAGGTGAGCATACCTGGCAGTGTGTGTGTGTGTGTGTGTGTGTGTGTGTGTGTGTGTGTGTGTGTGTGTGTGTGTGTGTGTGTGCATTGGTTTGTTTGTGCGGAAGCATGCGTGTCTCTGTGTCTTTGTTTTTGCGATGTTGCTCTTGTATATTGTTTAAGTTTGTTTTCAGATTTCTTTCCCCCGTGAAAAATGTGTGTGTGTAGCCTACTGTATAAACAGCAAGAAAAAAGAATGGAAAGGAAGAAGAAACTCAGCTTCTCTTGGAGGCCATTGGACGAAGTCTGTGCTCTAATGGTTTGAACAAAGATTTTAATGTGAATGATTTTTGAAGTTCTAATGCTTATGTTTTTATTATCCTTAGATGTATGGTATTGATTGATTGTGTGTGGGCCTATATGTAGTAGGTTTAAAGCTTCACTGTGTACTCCCACACATTTTGACAGACAACTTTGACATGTTGCCTATTTTCTGATTGGTCTAAGTCCTAGCTAATTCTCCTTATCATAACACCTATTTAACAATAAATGCCCAAAAAATGTAAAAAAAAAAAAAAAGAAAAAAGAAAAAAGAAATTAGCATGTTTTAATAACAAAATCCCATTACTTTTACTTCCTAGAAAACAGAATATTTTAAGTGGTTACTTCAGGGCGTACAAGTTGTTGTATATAAAAATACCAACCAATAATACCATCACATACCCTCCCCTCCTCCAATCATATAAAACCTGCAATTTCACAACTCTCAAAGTGACATGAGTAGCAACATGGTGCAGCAGTGAAAACCCTGTTTCCCTTTCCAAAGACACCGCGGTCGTGTCCCAGTGGCTGTAATTTATCCATTTTGAAGAATCTGGAATTTGTGAAAGCTCAGGATTATCATTATGCATAAAGCTCTGAGTCACTTTCCATGTTTGTTCTGTTCACCATTGAAATACTGTTCATTATGACTTTAAGATCCATTGTCTCTCTGTCATGTAACCCTGATGAAGGCTTTCGGCTAAAACACGTTGCTTTTTCTGTGCCGATGAAGACGGTTTTTAGAGCGTCCACCGGCCTCCAAGAGCTGAATTTGTTCTTCTTTTCTGTATGTATTCAGAGATTGCTTTGCCCTGCATTTAAATGAACAGGTGTGTGCATGTGTGAGAGAGAGAGAGAGATTGTCCTTCACCTCACATACTGCATTCCTCACCGAATATGGGCTAGCACCTCATGCTGTCAATTCCTTGTACTATCCATGAATCAGGGCTCAATTAACCTACAGCTCCATCATCACCTCAAGCGTCGCACCATGACGCCTGGGCCTCTGCCAGGGCCAGCTGAGCCTGTAACCTGCCATACATATGCAGACACACACACACACACACTGCAAACTGTTCTCATTATGTTAACAAAAACACTCGTAAAATAGTGTGCTCATGTATGTGCGCACAAATGTATATGCACCACGTTTTGGTATGAATTTAAGACCACTGCTCCTGAAAGCAGGTTGGAGTGACACATAAAACCTCTTTTATAAGGGTGAGTGCTGAATAACTGCATTAGGTAAGTAGTTAGCAATTGGTGCTTGAAACCTTGCAATGCCAGTTCAAATCTCACTCACTGCAAATTGCACTGATGGATTTTTTTAACCAGTAAGCAAGGGTAGGTTTTGGTCAATTTTAGGCAAGAGTGACAGCAGTGAAAAAGTTAGGGTTAAAGCAGGGTTAGGGTTAGGGTTACCTGTTTCAGTAGTAAGACCATGAGGTTGAGATATTAGTCACAGGTTGGACTGTGGCTGTTAAGAAACAATTTGGCTCATTGTTTGGTTGCTGCAAAAGACAACTGGAGTGATGAGGGGTGAAGGTAGACGAAGGTAGGTATGAATGATGGATGAAGATAGATGAAGCTTTATCACATCCAGAATTCACCTTAAAAAGGTTTCTGCCGGTTTCTGCGCTCAAAAGGATGCCCGAAGTCACAGACTATGTAAAAATACATAGTCTTTTTTATAGCAAAGAGGAAGAGTATGGTCTCTGGATGCTGTTTCAGACTGCTACACTCAATTTGTGTCTAGAGCGCAGTGAGCACCAATGAGCTTTATCACGTCCAACCACTTTGGCCAGCCACACGTTAGAATTTCCTGGTGCAGAATTTCTGTTAAATTTTTCATTCTGCCTGTCGAAAACACGGAGCACTGGTTTTTATATGAAACAGCAAATCACCATGACTTCAGCCTGCACAGACACACACACACACACACACACACACACACACACACAGCACATCTGGCCTTGCAGAAAAGTCTATCCAGCCTCCATTCAGCTAGTGTTGAGCTGGATGGAAACAGGCAGCAAAAAACCTAATTCCTTACTCCAATATGTTGTAGCTCTGCCATCAACATGAAATCCCACGATGAAGGCTTTTTGAGGATTTCCATATTTTGAATCTCATCTTGTAGTCACTCTTTGTCACTCCCCGCACTCAACTACAGCCCCAGATATATTACTTCTATTAAAACTGAAAGATAGTGCCAGTAAATAAATCTATGAATAAATAAAAACTAGTTTTATTGGACTTGTCTTGATGTCACCTTTACTTTTGGCTGCTATCCTCTCTCAGATCTTAAGTGGGTCACTTTGGTCTGGGACTGACTGAGTTACTACAGTTATATTTAGACCCTCTGGTTCCTCCAGATTGGCAGAATAGTCATGATGTACAGCATAATCTCAATGTCTGATGGACGGTACTTGTAAAAGTGTGGGTGTGTGTCTTTGTGTTTGTGTGTGCAGCGTGCAGGCATACGTACTTGCATGTACTCAATATGTATATAAGTGTGTGTCTCCGTGGGCATACATGTCTTGTGTGTGTGTGTGTGGTTTCAGAGGTCGGCCGGGCACGTGTAGACCCTGTGTACGCCGCCTTGCGCTACGGGACGTCCTTGGCGCAGATGAGCCGCTCCAGTTTCGGCAGTGTGTCAGAGTCGCCAACGCGCAGCCTGGTATGACATCACCCTCTGGGCGGGGATAGGGGACAGTGGGGTCCTGTATGTTTAAGAAATACAGAAGGTTTCTGGGAAATTGATCCGTGGGTCAACTTACCCATTAAGTAATGGGACACCAAAATCATCCATGTGTCCCCAGTAGATTGCTTGCTCCATGCTAACACTTTAGCATACACCATGCTGAGTGATAGCAGGCAAATAGTATTATCCAATATAAGAAGACTGACCTTTTAGTAATGGTGTTTTTTAATATATGGCCTATAGATTCATACATTTTTAACGTGGACTATCATTAACCCAATATAGCTGATGTAACCAGGTTTATTTCTGGTGAGTAACAACATATTCATCCGCAGCGCAGTGATTTTAGTCGCCCACCACCTTCACTTCCTATGGAACCAGAGAAAATAGTCCCTGGATGTTCAAAACAGTATATTATCTTCATATCATATTTTGTGTAAATTTTACCAATCTTCTACACAAAATGTGGCCGTATGTCATTAAAGATTATTCACCATCTAGCTTTATACCTGCTATAATTTTTCCCACTTCTGAGATAACGCTAGTTGTAGTAATGCTAGTGTATCTTAAAGTGTTAGCATGGAGTACTAAAGCAAAGATATACTGGGGACACATGGATGATTTTAGTGTCTATGTTTTCCTCACTTCATCACTGATTGACCAGCATACAAATCTTATCTGGCAACATGATTTCCAAATTGAGCTTATGGTTTAATGTTAAATGGAAGTGAAGTGATATATATCTGAGATTGGGGTTAGACCGATACATTGGTACATCAGCAGTTTTAGTCTGAAAATATCGGTATCAGTCCTCAAAAACCCATATCGGTCAAAAACCCTATCTGAGATATATGAGAACAATAAGATAAGTAAGTGAACAATAGTATTGGTTTTGCAGGCCTTTTAGAAGAGCGAGAACTACTGATCTGTACTGTGTGCATCCTGAATAATTCAAAAGAGAGAGATAGTTTTACTCCCACTCCCAAATGTATCCTCTTTTGACTTCCTGGTGCCAGCTCTTCTCCCTATCCTGATATGTTTCCTCTTTCTTCCCTTTTTTCCTCAAGGGGGAGGGGAGTGAGGAGAGAGAGCAGAGACAGTGCAGCATGGAGGAAGAGATAACTCAGGAGACAGGGGGTAAACACTGCTGTGTGCCTGTGTCTCCTTCTCTGTGGATTTGCATATGCATATGTGTATATCTGTGGTTTTACATGCATATGATTTCCTGTGTGTGTGTGCATGTGTGTGTGTGTGAGAGAGAGAGAGAAAGAGAGAGAGAGGGAAATTGACTGTACACGGTTGTGAAAAATTGCATGCCTGATTGCCTGTGCATTTGTGTTTGTGTGTGTGTGACTAGCACTCTCTAAGCAAATTTCTCACCCTGCCAGACACCTCGGTCCCTGAGAATGAGATAGACGAGGAGGAGAACGGGGGCAGTGGACAAGCTCAGACTCCTGCGGAGGAAAGCAGTGTGAAGGTACCACTCCCTTCTCCGGCCTAATCTGCCTCTTTAGTCATCCCGGGTTGTTTTTCCTCCTCAGAGTGGTTGTGTATTTCTGTCTGACTCCCTCCCAATCTTGCCCTCCCTCTCACCCCACCCCCTACCCCGTCCATGTCTCCCTGTGTCTAGGTGCCCAAGCGTATTGAGGTTCACTCCATCCACACCTATGTAGCACTCTACAAGTTTCTGCCTCAGGAGCAGAATGACCTGGAACTACAGTGAGTAAAAGCCTAAGAGACTGTCCGTGCATGCGTGTGCAAGCATTTTCACGTGTATGCATGTGTGTCCGCGGGCCTCTTTTGTGTGTGTGTGTGTGTGTGTACGTGCAATCGTGTGCTTGCTGTTGCTGTCGTGTGTGTTTGTCCCTCCCCGTGTTTTGCCGCGGCTGTCGTTTCTGCAGGACGAAAATGTCCCCACCATCTGCAGAGGACGGTGCCGGGGCGCCCTTAAGGACGACTAATTATAAACTCGGAGCCCATCACTGTCCCCACGTAGAGCTGGCTACAGAGCCGTGTTCCCAGCAGGGGGAGAGGATAAAGATACTGAACAAATGAGAGATGAAAGGGCGAACAGACATAAGGGGGGGACTGCATGGAGAGACAACAGCTTCAGATTATCGTAGGCAAAGAGGGAACGGGACAAAACAGAAACAGAGGGAGGAAGGAAAGGATGAGGCCAAGTGCAGACTTAGAGGAGAATGGAACGCAAGATGGAGGAGGAAGAGATGAGAGGAGGGAGGCAGAAAGGAAGGAGGGAGGAGTAAAACGAGGGCAGGGTGTGTCTGACTGTGTGTGTGTGTGTGTGTGTGTTGGGGGGGGTATAGTAGGTGAGTAGTGGGGAGTGTAAGTGTACAAATTAAAGGAACCAATGAAAGCAAGAGAGCTTGTCCTAGTGTGTTTCTGCGTTAGCATTACGATTCGACCAATGTGGGTTTTCGAAGGCCAATGCCGATATTTTTGGTCAATGATGGTCGATATTTTGTGCTGATACTGAATATCTTTAAATTTGACAATTTTCATGCCAACAAAAATGACAAGTAATCAGTGTTTCCCCCAGAATTATGCTTGGCAAGGTGGAATTTATTTTTTAGGGTTAGCAGCTCCTTAAGGGAAGCTCTGGGGTACATTGGGCCTTTAAATGAAGAATTGATTTACAGAAAATATAAACTAAATTAAATGAATAAATGAAATGTGCAAAGAAATCAAATTTTATTGCAGGTTTTACAGTTGGTTTTTATGTAGCTGTGGTCAGGGAGGAGCCTCCATCATATATAGCCGATATTCAATAAAGGCCAATATCATCCAGATATATCGGTCTAACTCTAGTTTATGTGTGTGCACACTTGTGTGTGTTTGTGAGGGATGACCATATAGGGCAGTAGTGAGAGCAGACACCCAGGAGACGCCACATACAGAACGAGTGCAATTGGGACAGCAGTGCCTGCCTGTGTATCTAGGACAGTGGGTACAGCGTCTGTAAGAAACGTTATCAAGGCTCCTCATAAAACCGGTAGTATCATTTGCATGCAGACCAGGTTGGCTGCAGATCAGATCCACCTTTCATCATTACAGTAGTCGCTACGGAGTCGTATTTCATGTAGACCTTATGACTTTGGTATCATTTGGTCTGACAGCCCTCCAGAGAGGCAGAGGGATTCATCTACATCTTAAACCGTCTCAGTGTTGCTACTATAGCTGCTACAGCTTTCTGTGTGGGGTTTGATAATGTTATCTTTTGTGCGCTCACTCACTCTCTTCTATCTCCTTCTTTCTCTCTCTCATTTTCTATCTTTTCCCTCCTTCACCTCCCCATCGTGTATCCTTCTCTCGTCTCCTCTCCCTCCTCCTCTCCTCTCCTCCCACCTCCCCTTCATGTCTCCTCTTTTTCATCTTCTATCTTGTCTTATCTCCGCTAGTCCCGGTGATCGGGTGCAGGTCACTGACGACTCTAATGAGGAGTGGTGGAAGGTGGGTAATAAATCATTGGCACACATCTGTGTATGTGTGTGTGTGTGTGTGTGTGTGTGTGTGTGTGTGTGTGTGTACATGTGTGTTGGTTAGTGTGGCTGCACGCATGAGTGCATGTGTATTTTTGTGCATACCTGTGTACCTGTGTACACAACGTGTGTTTGAGTGTACAGAAATGTGTGTGTTTCCATCCGTTGTGTGCCTGTGTGAATAATGCATAACACCTGCTCCATTTTTGCTTCTCATAAACATGCAGGCAGTCACAGATAGAAATAGAACATAATTTCCTCTGAAAATTATTAAAAGAGTTTAACATAATGAACTTAAGTAGTGTTGCAACCTCAAAGAGGTCTTTATTGAGTCTGCAATGAGCTTCACTCAATCCCAATGGAAATAAATGTGTGCGTGCATGTGTGTGTGTGTGTGTGTGTGTGTGTGTGTGTGTGTGTGTGTGTGTGTGTGTGTGTGTGTGTGTGTATGTATGTGTGTGTGTTCCTCTCAGTCACAGGAAAAGAGGCGACACTCTCAGGCTTAACCCCTGATTGTTGGCTAAAGCACAAAGTCTGCACATCCTCTGTTAATGGGCCAATATCTACTGGGCAGGAGAATTAATAGCTTAAGTAAAGCAGTAACACTTTAAATCAACATTGCCTTTCCGAGGGAGCATTAAATTATTCACACTTTGTGAATCAACAGTTCATTACTAATGTATACTTTGTGAATCAGTTATAAGCACATCAAAGCTGGAGGCTTCAGGGTGATAAACAGCAAAATATTGCTGCATAATGAGATGCTCTCTAATGAAGTCTTGTATGTTCACTAACGAACAAAAGTGGTGTGCAGGTGCTCTGTAAAAGTATTCAGCTTAACAAGGCATTTCATCTACTGGTGAGTCATATTTTTGTTAAAACAGGTGGGGAAAATATGCCTGCATGGAGAGACAACAGCTTAAGATAACTTCACAATATTTCCATTGCAAAACAACTTATTTCAAGAATCTTCTTGATGCGAGTGATCTGCCTTCTTGACTTCATGTTGGAAACAAACTATTACCTCACCCAAATAATGGAAATTTTCACTTTAAGAAAAACAAAATTTTAACACTAAGTCTGAATGACAGAGGACAGACATTTTTTGCAGCGTGAAAGTCATCATGGAACCATAAATTCCTAATATCATGGATAATAGGTGTTGTTTACTGTATTACACCCCTGTGTTTTCCAGGGCAAGAGTGGCGACAAGGTTGGCTTCTTCCCTGCTAACTTTGTCCAGAGGGTGCGGCCAGGAGAGAGGGTGTGGAGGGTGACCCAGGGCGTCCACGGCAGCCGGGGGACGGGCCACATGGCCGTCAAGGAAGCTCAGGTGCGGGAATACTATCTTGCTGTTTTCTGTCTTGTTCTGCTCTTATGTTTTTGTTCTCCATTTTTTTCTGCCTCTCTCACTTACTGGATTACACTATAAAGAGTGAAAGTAATTTATGAACAGTGAAAATGTAACTCATTTGATTCATTTAGGTATTTATGTCAGTCTTTATATTTAGTAGCCTACACCCTTCTCACACTCAAGTGTGGTCTTACCTCATGATTGTATTGTACGCTGTTAAAACAATAAATAAAAACCAGCCCCTAACAATTGGCGAGCTCGAGAACAGAAAATAGATATTCTGCCCATTTTGTAGGTGGCATCTTGTGTACCTGCTAACATCAGCTGTACCCGCTAACATCAAACACCACTTGGCACGAGAGACGAGGAGAGACAGAGACAGACAGAGAGAGAGAGAGAAGGAGAGAGAGAAAGAGAGAGAGAGAGAGATGGTGTTAGTGAGAGGCTGCTCTGTGTTTCTGTGCTACAGTGTGTGCAGATAGCGGAGCTGGCAGCAGGTGGGAATGATTGACAGCTTGTATTTCATCTGAGATCATCTCACTGTTTTGCTTTCTGTGCATTAGGCGGACAAACGTAAATAACATTAAAAAAAAAAAGCAACTGCCAATATTTTCAAGTCCTAAGTCACTAATAATAAGCGGACATGGCAGCTACGCCACAGTCGCCCCAGTTACGTCCTTCTCACGCACACCTGCCCCGACTGCTTTGCTATACTCGCCGGTCAACCAGTCATTTTCAGTCCAGAAGGTATTCTATTGGCTGGGTGACTCACACAGTCTATCTGAAAGAGACACAGATTATCTGTGGCATCTCTCTTGACAGGAACTAACAACAATACTGAGGGTTCATTTGCATGTGCTGAAAGGCTGTTTGTGGTGCGGCTGATTGCATCGCTTAACGGAGGTTTAAAAAGCGGTGGAGACAGAATCAAACATTTCATAAAGTGATGGGGACATGTCCAAATCATCCCAGTGTAAATGATGCCTGTGGTTTGGCCCATTGGTGACTTTACCCAATATCTGACGAGAGCATTGGCACTAAAATCTTTCTCTGTCCCTGGTATTTAGCTCTGTATGGTGCACATGCTAACGTTTTAACATACAGTATGTTAAGTAATCATAGGCAATTAGCATTATCCAAAGTATGAAGATAAACATTTCAGTAATACAAAGTTGGTATTGGTTTTTATTTTATGTAGCTATTATGTGTAGATTCATAACTTGTGAAAACAAAATCTCAGACAACAAATTTTTTTATCATTAGTGAAGTTCACTGAAAATCAACAGCACAAAAAGCTGTTAGCAACAGTAACTTCACTCACTTCTTGTGTAAACAAAACAAATTACGTTCGAAGTCTCGCAGGAAGAGAGATCTTCTGCCATTGAAAGTGGTTCCAAAGAGTGCTTTTTTTTTCATATAGGAGCTTCAGTCCGCTGGATTGTCCCTAAGGTTACAGCAGTTAGTCACATATTTTGCCACCAAAATTGATATATCTGTTAATTCTCCTAATAGATATAAAAGTTTTTGAAGATCTGTTAATGTGTCAAATTCATTATGTTTAGAAATATTTTTGGGGAAACAAAATTGCTGTTATGTCTGAGTATCTGTTACGTTTCAGAAGAAAGTGCAGCTCTGTTTCTAACTCTCTCTCTCCCTCTCTCTCTCTCAGATCTGCGTCGGGAAGCGAGAAGACGGCGAGGACTATCTGAAGCTGAGCAGTGGGAAGAAGAGAGGGCTGGTCCCGGCTGACTCCATAGAGGAGATCTGAGGCTCTGTGCGCACATCGCCATCTCATTCATCCCTCCATTTCCATCTCCCCAGGCTCACCCCGAACTTCAAGCTACCACTGTCACCCTGCCCAACTCCCTTGGGCTAATGACAGCTGCAGCCTCTCCAACTGATTAGTCCGATCAAACACAGATGAACTGGGCAGAAAAAACACACAGCCACAGAGAGTTGGAACCATCGTTGGCCCAAGGTTTCCCCTCCCCCAATGAACATGTGTTTTCCAATCAACTTGGTTTGCTGTAGGTCTTAGATAGAGTGTGAAGTTACGCAGTTTTTGTTCCTGCTCTGAGGAAGGAACTGTTTCTCTTCTGGTTGGTCATCGGTGCTGTAGTGTTGTTGTAGGTTTATGCCTTCTCCCATCTTTCAAATCAGAAATCAGTGTCAGACAAATCAAAGATGCTTCAAATATGGCTTCAAAAAATGGCCCCTGTTCAAAAAATTGCTCCTGGAAGCGGCTGATATTGCATGTAAGAGGATTCTTGTCAGTGATGCTCCTATCAATGTCCTTTTCTTTATTCTGCCCACTCTGCTCGTCCCTATCCGCTCACATCAGGGTTCCTGGGCTGGGGATTGGTATCGGCGTCATGTTGACTGGTACGCAACGTGAGCCGCTCGCCAAGGACGACCACTGCCAGCCGCAGAAAGCTGCAGTCATTCAGACAGACAGACAGCAGAATCAGATGAAACGAGTACACAGAATCTTAAAATCCTCAACAGCGTCAGGCTGAATTATAACCACCGACAGTCCAGAAATAGGGAGATTTTCAGAAGCAAAGTAGGCGGTCTTGCGGTCCTGGTAAATTTTAAGATATCCTGCATTCTGGTGACTTTTTTATGTGGAAAATAACAATGAAATATAGGCTGGCACAAAAACTGCATCTTTTGATTTCTTGCAAAAAGTTATTTTACTGATAAAATATGAATCAATTGACAGATGTTTCATTGCTCCACACAGAAACCAATTTGACAAACTCCGCAGAAGGCAAACCCTTTCCTTTAAAACTGAGAAAGGTGAATACGTCCATCAATGACGACTGAAACTTGCAGGTGTTTTGCTTTTTCTTCTAACTCGTTTGGCTCCAACTACCACTGAACTAATCATGTAACCATAGAGACTGCATTTTTCATGTATTTTGTTGACTATAGACCTCGTAAATCTGACTTAATTTAGGGTATAAGCCACGCCCAAGTACACACTTTTGGGGACGGACATTTGGGCAAGGCTGACACCTAAATGATGACATCACTTACTTACTTTGACATTTGATCAAATTATGGGAGAAAATCGGGAGAAATGAGACCACAGGAAGAGGGGCATGAGAATCGCGAGTCTCCCATGAAAAGATTACATCGACTCGTTCGGCTGGTAGTAGCGAACGCTGAACGAACGAAGTGTCAACATCTTACAAGCGGAAACTTACAAGTGGTGAAAGCTGTTTTCCTATTTTCACATAAGGGAGATCTCAGGGCTTAAAATGGTTTGGTTTAGCAGAGAGCGGCTCCAGCGCTGCGGCGGGGGTGGCAAGTGTTGTACTGCATTTTAACATGCCTTCACTAGCGCTTCACCACAGGGAAATAAACCCGGGCCAGTCTGCCAGAAGAAAAAAAAAACCCAAAAAAAACCAAACAACACAATGGAGAGGATCTTTCTGAGTGTGACAAGGAGTCCAAGTCGCACTGGCAGCTTGGAGGAAGGAGACATGAGAAAGAGAGGGAGTGAGGAGTGACACGAGTTGCTGAGCCATTATGAATCAGAGTGTCTGCATGCAGGTAGTGTTGTTGGACCCATGGGTGCCTGATTCATCATTGATCAAATGCCAGCCTGTCATCTCCATCCTCGTCTCCTGTTTGCCCTCTCTTGTCCTGTGTCATCAGTGTGATTGGTCAGATTTGACAGCAAGTGGAAGGCACATTTTTTTTTCTGTATCTAGGTAAGCTCTTGATGATTTGGACTCGCATTCATTGATTATTTATTTAACATTCAGGCTCCAGAGAGAGGATGCATGAATCTCCACTGGTGGAAGACCATGAACAAGAAGAAAATGTGGGACTGGAGCACAGAATGCACCGACAGGATAACGGCACTGCAATTAACAAAATTGTTTAGCTCATATTTCCTTTCTGAGCACAGAAGTCTAGCTAGAATGATCCTCTTTAAGTCTCCATTTCTATATGTCTGAAAGACTTTAGCGACTGTGGCAAATAGGCTTTTCCTCTTGTAATAAAGCAATTAGCACTTTATTTTGTGTCATCTGAATAAGTTTGCTTTTTAATCTCCTGAATAGTGATTGCTATTGTCTTCTACTTTACCTTCTAACTTTACTTCACCATGGGCGTCTTTATTCTAAGGACTGTTGGTTTGTCTGCGTTTATCAGATGTCTTTAATGTTGAAAATCAGAGCAGAGATGGCAAAAACACTGGGAATGACAGACAGCATGAACAATATGACAGACCTGGACACAAATGGTATCAAAATAAAACTGGAATGATTATTGATTTTACCCATAGAGACAGTTTGTCATCCTGCATTGCACCTATATAGTTTTACGTAGCATCTCATGTTCATGCCTGTGAGATTGTAAAATGTAAATTATGTGTATGGATGTAAGTTCAGAGTCATTGGTTGGCCACATACCTCAATAAAAGATCTTTACAAAACTGTCTTTGTCTTCCTTATCTACATCAATTCTCTTAAATTACTATATTTACTCTCCTTGCCCACTTAAGATCATTAACTGCTGATTTTCTTGCAATTAGAGAGAGACTTCACATCCTATTGACTTCTTCCAATATATCTTCCCATGAGAGCAAGGGTGTGTGTGTGTGTGTGTGTGTGTGCGTTGATTTGGACAGACAGGTGGGTGTCTGGCACAGCAGAAAGTTGCTTTTGGTCTCTTTCTGTCTGTAATTAGAATCACTGCCTAATTAGCCCAGCAGAGAGCTGCTCCAATGGCAGTTCCAATGGCAGACATGCATAATGCAATATGGAGACATTGGATCGCACATTTTTTAAAAGTTTTATAAATCAAGAAGGACAAAACGTTTTTGACCCTCTGGGTGTCATCATTGTCTGTGGACAACAGGTCCACTTCCACCTTAAAGTCGCAATGAAAACACACTTTGAGAGGATTTTGCTTCATAATGTGATGTACTTCCTGTTGAAACAGGATATTGGGGCGGGACATAATGCAGGGAGGGATCATTCAAAATTGTCAGTTTTATTTGATGGGAAGGGCGGGATTGTTGATTGTGAAAAATCTGTGATGGTTTTATTGGTTGGAATTTTTATTGCTTCCTGGTACACGATGATGTCACCATTAAAGATTTTCTGTTTTCCAGGAAGTAAAAGTAATGAGATTTTGATATAGAAATACAAGAAAATAAAGTGTGTGTGTGTGTGTGGGGGGGGGGGGGGCATTTTTAAATTGTCAAATAGGTGTATGGTATGATAGTTTGAATGAGGTAAGAAGGCAAGTCATTTTTCATGTCTTTAAATGGATCACACAAATGGAAAACATTTAATCACACACAGCCACAATAAACCAAAGAAGAAGTAATGACATTTTTATCTAGCGACAGACCAAGTGACAAATGAATAAATCCAACACAGGCTGTGAATTAAAGGGGCAAAACCTCTACTGGTTCTTGTGTCGGACGACTGATTTGTCTTTTTTGAGTTGGTGTGAACTGCACTGTTTGACACCTGCAGAAAAAAAAAAAAAACATTATCCAGTGTCTGGACCGAGGGGATCTACAGTCACTAGATGAATCGGCTGATTTTCCCACCAGCAGTGGCTGCTACACGCCTCTATTAACACTTGACAGCGCCGGCCATCTGCTGTGACTCAGGGCACGGCGAGTCCTCTTCAGGCTGATGAAACTCTGCCAGTGTGGGAGAGCGTTGTTGAACATTCCCACCTCGCGCCCTCCTGCTGTAATCCTCTCATTTCTCTGACTCTGCTATCTGTCTCTCCGCATCGCTCCCTCCCTCCTTCCCCGTGCTCTCACTTGACAGACATCGACGCAGACCCTCGCACACTCCCCCGTCTCTCGCTGTCCCGCTTAATCTTCTGTCTCAGTCTCTCTCTCTCTCTCTCTCTCTCTCTCTCTTCCCCCTCTTCCCTCTCTCCCTATCAGTTTCTACCGGTGCTTTAATGTCAATCTCCCTCGCTTTCTCTTGCATCAGTCTAGCTCTGCGTTACACTATAAAGTGGAGAGACTGTCTATTTCCTCTCCTCTTTTCTTCAGCTTCTGTTTTGACATGATTTATGATTAAAGTTATTGAACGGAGGTTCTATCTACACTCACCCCACCTGATTGGGTTATGGAGAAAAATCGGTGGGATAAGTGGGGAGGCTGCCGAATGTGAAATTACCTATTAATAATGCCTCATTTCTGCTGGCTGCTCAGCCTCAGCTTGGCTATAATGTCGACTTTCTAAGGTACTAAACAGACAGAAGGGGGGCAATTACAGGCCGGTGTAAATGTGGTTATTTCTGAGATCTGGCACAGTGTCGTACCTGGCCAAGCCTTCACCGGCCCCCAGGGGCTTGCTTGTGCTCCGGTATAATAAATGTCCACTATCATTATTCAGAATGTCTCCCACTGTTATTATCACGTCTCATGACCTTTTCGAGGTGCCTTGGAGCAAGTGGCAGGACTAACAGCTTCTGCGCCTTCTGTCCCGGTCCAGGTGAGCAGAGAGCCATTACACCAGGGGAGAGGGGGGGTAGGGGGGGTGGGGGGGGGGGGGCATCATCTCAGTTCCTATTCATGTGGTCCAGTTTCCTCATGCTGAGCATCAAATTATTTTTCACAGGAAGACTGACCACATCACATCGCTTCTTTACGACGTGAACACGCTCTTTCCGTAACATACGGTTTGTTTTTGTTGTCTGTTATGGTTCAAAAATGATGAATGAATGTCTCATAACCGCAGTTTCGGGATGTGCGCACATTTCCCTTCAATGTTTTCCCATTATGGAGTGAAAATTATTTATGTGAACATTTCATATTTTGGTTTAATATTTTGTTATAGGTATTCAACAATAAATCTTTTGCCAACATCCAGTTCAGTTTACACATGCTTTTAAAACGCGAAAGTAGCGCAAAGCGATGCATCTGTAATGCAAATCCAACGCAATAACGCAGCAGTAACAGACTCTCCCATTTCGACTGAATGAATTTCTATAGTTTTTTATTATTTATTATTAATTTTACTTCATTTTATTTCTGTCTTATTTTGTCTTTTTTTCTATTTTTTATTTCTCTCCTGTGTATTTTACGCTTCCTCTGGTCGCTCAGCTCTTTAGGAAATGAATGGACTTCCAGTGACTTGTTGATCGTGTTGCTCACAGTGTGAAGGCACGTTACTGCTAACATAGCCTACACTTAGCAAGGCCTACTATGGTAACATTACATCCTCAACAAAGGATTAAGCCCACTTGGAATGAACAAGTCCAACTAACAATATGCAAAACGCAAATCAAACCAATCTAACCACTTATAAGGAAACCAGGGAACTTGAAAAGAATCACCTACTAGCAAAACGCTTCCACAAGAAATTTGTGCAGTTTGTGCACAACAGGCATGTAGCGGTCGGGACAATAGTGCTTTGAACTACCAGAGGCATTTCAGACGTGCACAGTTCAATAAAAACATAATGAAAAGAAGCATATGGAGATGAAAAACAAAAAGACAAGCTTAAATGAACAAAGGCAAAAAATATACACTCAACAAGCACTTTATTAGGACACCTTACTAATACTGGGTAGGTATCAGCTTTCAGCTCAGTGTCAACCGGCTACCAAAGTGACATCCGCCTCCAGGTTCGACATGTTGCATTCTGGGATGCTTTTCTGCTCACCACAGTTGTAAAGAGGTTATCTGAGTTACTGTCGCCTTTCTGTCAGCTCCAACCAGTCTGGTCATTCTCCTCTGACCTCTCTCATCAACAAGGCGTTTCCATTCGCAGAACCGCCGCTCACTGGATGTTTTTTGTTTTTCGCACCGTTCTGTGTAAACTCTAGAGACTGATGTTGTGCGTGAAAATCCCAGGGGATCAGCAGTTTCAGAAATACTCAAACCAGCCCGTCTGGCACCAACAACCACGCCACGGTCAAAGTCACTGAGATCAAATTTTTTCCCCGTTCTGATGTTTGATGTGAACATGAACTGAAGCTGCTGACCTGTATCTGCATGATATGCATTGCACTGCTGCCACATGATTGGCTGAATGGATAATTGCACGAATAAGCAGGTGTACAGGTGTTCCTAATAAAGTGCTCTGTGAGTGTAAGTGCATACACACAAAGTGACAATACATCCAAAGCTCATCAATTTAATATCCTCCCTGCTTTTACTCCAGTAACATCTTGAAGTTTCAATCTTCCCCCTACTCAACATTTCATTTCTCACCTGTGAATCTTCATTAGGGTGACTGATAACTGATAAGAGAGGTGAAATAAATGTGCTGTGTGTGGTGTCTCTTACGTGGAATGGCCAGCCTTGAAGTGTTTGAAGTGTTTGAAGTCTAGATGCGCTTCAGGCTGCAATTCTCCCAGTCACACAAAATGCACACCATTGCCACCACAACCCTCCAAACCCCGAGCAAAACACAGCCATTCAGCCCAGCTCGGCCCCTCCCTGCTCGGTGCTTTTTATAAGCAGGCAATTTTCCCACTTTCTGTTTCTGGAAGGGAGGAAGCACTATCAAAGCAACGCAAACAATGGCAACAGCAAGTGTCGAGGGAATCCAATTGCAGAAAAAGGGCTGATTAAATGAATATTCATTCTAAGAATAGCAGGTAATCACAGGTTGCTGAATTGGCTGAGACACACACACATACACACACACACACACACACACACACACACAGATCTCTGCCCCTGTCACTGACACCGGCTGACAGAAGCATAATGAATTATTTCTTCTGTAGAGAGTACAACGTACCATTACCCTCCCCATACTTCACCCACACAGTAACAAATGCAGTGCATTAATCTGTCTGTGGCATCATGCTCACACACATACACAAATAAATATATAGGGTGGAAAGACAGAGGGAGAGAAATAGAGACAAAAAGCAATTTATAATGCTGTCACACAACATACACGGGGCATACAGATGGGGTAGAGGCAAGGCTTGAGTTTATCATATCCTCAATATTCCGATTACATCCCCATTTCCTCTCCTTGTATTGTGCATATTTATTCTCAGAGCAGAGGTGCGGGGGACAATTATAGTTTCATGAAGGAGAGGCAACCTGCCGAGGACAAATGCAAACCAGTGGCCGCTGCTCTCGCTTTGCAAAATAAGCCTCGGGGACACACACAAGGACAAGTTCAGTGCCACAGTGCAGCGATGTGCACACAGTCTGAAAAGAACAAATATGTTAAAGCACCAAAAATCGAGGCCACCAGTATTTTTATCCCACTCACGACTACTCAACAAAGCTTGCATTGAATAATACTTCTTTGTTTCTAGCTACGCTGACGCATAAGTCAGGGGGTTAAGGAGTGCTGTGTGACAGACGTTAAAAGGAATACATGGAGCTTTTTGGAAATTGGCCTGTTGATCAATTTATCTGTTAAGTGATGACACAGACACTAAAATCCTCCATGTGTCCCCGGTAGGCTGTTCACTCTGATGCTCCATGCTAACACTTTAGCATACACTATGTTAAGTGATAGTAGGAAACTAGCATTGTCTCAAAAGTGAGAAAATTACTTGTAGCAGCGCTAAAGCTAAATGGTGAGTAATCTTCAATGATATGTGGCCAAGTCTAGCAGTTTTGTGTAGAAGATTGGTCAAATTAACACTTTTTTTTGGCACTTCTGCTTTACTGAGTAGTTTATAGTACTACTAGTAGAAAGATGGGTATGACATGCGTCCAAGGTCCCAAGTCGGGTTAGCGTTTACATGGTATGCACCGGAGCCAAATGAGCCACCAAGACGCCCCAAATTTACACAAATAAAGTACCAAAATCACCTACTGTTTTGAATTACCATAAAGCACTTGTTTTGTTTCCATAAGAAGTGTTAGTTAGGGACTCGTTAGTATGACAGACTGTACAGCTAAAAATCTCTGAGCAGCGGATGAATATGTGGTTGCTCAGCTGAAAAAATCCTGGTTACATCAGCTGTATTACATTGATATATTTTATTTTTAAAAGGTATGAATCTACAGCCCGCATAATAAGAACCACTAACAGCTTTTTTTATTACTAAAAGGTCAGCCTCCCTTCTTACTTTGGAGATAATGCAAGTCACGTAGAAAACATGGATGATTTCGGTGTCCGTGTTCTCATTACATTACAGGTAAGTTGACCGATGAGCCAGTCTTCCCAAAACGTGGTGTTTCTCTTTAACAAGACAAGTCTCCTGCGAAAGTGTCCCAGTCCGAGGGGAGGGGAACTGTGACTGTAGCCCGGCAACAGAGCAAAGGCAGCAGCAATCGTGTCACCAGTAAAGCAGGCGGACAAGCATGCAGGTGCAGAGAGACAGTCAGATGGACAGACAGGCAGACAGACAGACAGGTGGCCGGGGGGTTCGTCACACCATGGCCAGACACGAGTCAGAGGTTATTACAGATATCCTGATTGGATGTGAGCGACCGGCGAGGTGGGGAGTGGAGGGAATAGCTGCTCCACCGTCCCTCTGCGCCGGCCCGTGTAAAATAATACCAAGCGACGTCGGCCTGACTGTGATTCAGCAATCGCTTCGTAACGATGACTGATGCTTCAAACAGGGCACTGACTCATTAGTCTTCAGTGTCTTATGCCATTAGCAGGGATCGGTTCACCCGGTGCGCTCTGCCCCTGATCAGTGTTGATTAGAGATAGTCTTACATGGACGCCATGGGCCTGTGATTCAGTGATTGCCCTACATTTGTTTAACACATTCTCCCTCTAATTAAACTCAACTGTGACCCTGCCAGACCCCCCCCCCCCCCCCCCAGCTCCCCTCTCTCTCCACCCGCCCGCACACACACACACACGCTCTCTGCATGATATGCTCTATTAATGAAACATGAGCTTCACTCTCCCTACCGAGCCATCTCTCTCTCTCAATGCAATTCAATTCAATTCAATTCAATTTGCTTTATTGGCATGAAAGTTTACAAACAATGTTGCCAAAGCATTAAGGTACAGAGTGTGTGTGTGTGTGTGTCTGTGTCTGTGTGTGTGTGTGTGTGTGTGTGTGTTGGTCACTCACTGTTCCTCAGGTTGTGGCAGGTTAACACATAATGTGCAGTCAGATCTGCTGTGTTTCCTTCTCCCAGGACAATTCCTAGTATGGATCATCCAGCTCTTTGAAGTTGGGAATTTGGGAGCTGAGTTTGTTAAAGAACATTTCTCTGGCTGGTTTGAATTTTTCACATTTTAGGAGGAAGTGCATCTCCGTCTCGACCTCGCCTGACGAACAGTGACCACATGTTCTGTTTTCTTTTGGTTGCCATGATTTCTTATGTCTTCCTGTTTCGATTGCCAATTGGTGGTCACTGAGCCTGTACCTGGTGAGGATCTGTCTCTGCTTCCTATCTCTGACAGTAGAGAGATATTCTGCTAATTTCTATTCTCTGTTTAGGGTCAGATAACATTCTAATTTGCTTTGACTTTTGGTTTCTTTTTTCCAGTGTTCCAAATAGGTTTCTTTGCATTGTTTAATAATTTGGTTTACACAAATTGGTGTTGGTGTGAACCTGGTCCAGGTGTGGCTGAGGGGGGGGCGGTTAGTCTCAGCACCAACTGACACAGCGGACTCTTTTCTGGGTTCAGCTCTTGGGTTTGGAGGGCTTTGGAGTGGAGGCTGTCTGGGGGACTGGATTTAAGGTGATTTACAAATTTTGGCACTCTCTTTTGAATGTTAATTGTTAATGGATAACGGCCTAATTCTGATCTGCATGCATTTGTTGGTGTTTTTCTTTGTGTGTGTAGGATGTGTCTGCAAAATTCAGCATGTAGGGATTCTGTTGGATGTTTCTCCCAGCTGGTGAAGCTATGATAACTGAGCGGACCCCAGACTTCACTACCATACAGCACAATGGGCTGGATCACACTATCAAATATTCTAAGCCAGATTTTAATTGGAATTTGGAATTTTCTTTTTCTTTTAGTGCGTTCACTGCCAGGCTGATGCTGCCTGAGGCTGTTATTGTCAGGCCGAGGTAGGTGTAGCTCATGGTGTGTGGTATGATGGTGTTTCCTAAGGTGAACTGGTGTCTGTTTTCCTGACATCTGGCCTTTTTTTGGAACACCATGATATTGGTCTTTTTCAAATTGACTGCCAGGGCCCAGCTGTGGCAGTAGCGGTCCAGCAGGTCCAGTTGCTGCTGTAGTCCCTGTTTTGTGGGAGACAGCAGAACTGGATCATCTGCACAGAACAGGAATTTGATTTCTTTGTCCAGAAGAGAGAGGCCCGGGGTGGCGCTCAGGTCCAGGTCCAGCAAGTTTATTTATGTATTATTTATGTGTGTGGGCAAAGGATTCAGTGTGTTTGTCTCCAATCTTCACCAGTATCTACTTGTCATATACATAGATTTAATAAGGTCGTATACTTTGCCACCTGTACCGCATTGAAGAAGTCGGTAATATAGGCCTCCATGCCAAATCGAATCAAAGGCTTTTCTAAAATCAATAAAGCAAGCAAATATTTTACCATTTTTTGTTTGGTGTACATGTTTTTCAGTGAGTGTGTGAAGTGTGTAAATATGGTCATCTAAAATAAAGTAAATATGGTAATCTCAGCCATAGATGTGTCACTCTCTGTCTCTTTCTCTCTCTTTCTTTGCTCTTCTCTCCCTTCAGGAGTCTGCAGCCAGAGGCATTCCTAGTAGCATAGTGCCGGCCTATGAGCTGGAGCTGCTGCACCATGCGCACACACACACTCACACACACACACACACACACGAGAACTGTTGTAGTGAACAACTCACGTCATCCTTCTCTCAACACTGCTGACCTTTACTTTAGTCGGCAGATAGATGGAATGAAACTGAGACAGAGTGAAGAAAGGACACGGTGAAGAGGCACTCCTCTCTCTGTTTCTCTCCGGCTAAATCTCAATCTCAAGACTAAGTGCCTCCATTTTCTCTCTCTTACCAACGCAAACGTACACACAACGTACATACGTGCGTATGAACACACACACACACACACCTGCATATACACCAAATGTTTCATATTTAATAATCCACAGCTGTAATCCACAAACTCTACTTGTGTTGAATTGTAAAATATTTACATAACCCCACAATTGTTTAGATTCTATTGTTTATATTCTATTTAATTTTTGTTTTATCTTTTCTACTATTTTTATTTCTTATTTTTATATCCAAGTTGTTTGCTTACATTTTCTTTTCCCTGATGAATCCTATTTCTTTTGCTGCTGCAGCCAATCAATGTCTCCACAGGGAAGTTTCATCTTATCTTACACACACACACACACACACACACACACACACACACACACAAACAAACATTCACAAATAAAAACATTTTTCACCTTAAATTTCTCTGTCTGTGTACTGATTATCATTGTCGTCCTTTATTGTCTCGGTCTTCTTCTCTCTTCCCGGCTCATGCTGTGAAGCTCATGTAAACAAACTGAGCGGAGGATTACATGGTTGTTAAGTGAACAGTGGCACAGCCGCTGCTCCGTGCATCATCCTTTACCCTTTAGAATGATAAAACAGCTGGCCAGAATCAATCAATGTCTACACCTTCTCCTCCTTGCACTTGGCATCACATAAATGCAACACACGCACTCACAAGCACACAAACTTTACTTAGCCAGAGAAAGGAAGAAAACCAGGATAGAGATATGGAGCGTGTCAAGGTCGGTTTAATCAAGTTCTCACTATTTGACAGACTCGATTAATGATTATAATGACCAGACTTTCTGGTCGGTCATTTGGAGACATTGTGAAGCAAAGTAGCTGTCCCATTTCCTGATTACGTTCTCACAGCGGTTTTAATTACTGGTGTAGCTCGACTCGAGCACAAAGCACTTATCAGAAGCCAGCCTTTGATTGATTGAGCAGTAAACCCGTTGAATATGGGAAATAAGGAAACGTTGCATGTTGTGCTGTGGGTGTCAACAAAGGGAAGTGTAATCAACCCTAAATTGCCATCTCTGCTAATCAGAACCCATCACAGGCAACACAGATCAGTGGCTAAGAAAATCAGGTCTAATCTGATCGAAATGAGTCTGATACCTTGCCAAGATAACTCGTGTCAGCGCTTCATTTTTAGAGACTCATTCACTTTCATGACTGTTATGCAAATCCTTGCTTGTCACATTGAGGAATCGATATGGTTTTTCTTCACCTACACCATCAATCCATTGTTAGCATGTGGAGATTTGGCTCATTGCAATTCAGACCTGCTGTAATCTGGTGCTGCAGAGCAACCTGTGACACACTATATAATCTGCACCATACCTAGACAGAGTGATTTGCCACGCAAAAAGATAAATAACCATTGTCATCATCTCAGTCTGAGACAGAGAAATATTTTCACCTTACTGTGCCCTCTTCATGCATTCACATTTGCACAACATTTCATGCAGAGGGGAAGGGAAAGAGCACAGATTACAAATGCAGATGCAGAGAGAGGAAGCGCTGGAAAATTTGCAAATTAATATATTGCCTTGAAAATAGTGAGGCAGAAGACAAAGAGAGGCCATGAAGAGGAATAGCAGAGAAGCGGAGGGGGAGCTTTGATGTATGATGTGACATGATTTAATGATCAAGAAACGATGAGGCACAGCCTAACGTTGATGGTGGGTCAGAGTGGGAGAGGTTTGCAATAAAAGGATGAAAAGAAAAACAAGCACACAGGATCCCTGCTGTCATGCCAGGCGGGGTTCTTAATAGAGCAAATGTACTGGACAGAACAGTCAATTCACCAGTGGTCCAGGTGAGGGAGAGCCATGTTTTCTGAGTTGGGGGACAAACCCTATCAATCTACCCTCTTTTGGGTGACTTTCATTGTCCTGACCACTGCTGTGCCTGCTCCAGTTTCCTAGGAACTGGGAACTCCTGCTTGAATAGCCAATTTTATGGACCAGATGAACGGATTTGTGTAGTCAAATTTTGCCAGCGAAAAGTGACTATACACCGCACCATTCATTCTTTCTTTATGAGGCCTCCCGGCTGCCTTTTGTTCACCATGAATAGCTAGTTAATGTGTGATATGGATTTACAGCCTCATTAACTTTGACCAGAGGCGGGCAACAAGGTGGGGGTTGGAGGGGGTGGGGGGGTCAAAAGTGTCATACAATCATCTAGAGCTAAAGCTAAGTGAGGCAAGGGGCAATGACATGATTACTTAAGCACACTCCTATGCTTTAATTTTGCCCAAAGGTCACTGATGAGGGCTGTTGAAAGAGGGGAAGAGCGGTCGCTCTGTGGGACAAACCAAGGTCAAGTCGGCCTCTTGGCGGCGCTGTGTGCCGGTGAACAAGGCAGGGACAGATGCTGGTTAGTGCCGTCGATATTTGGAGAGGATGCAAAAAATAAAAAGCAATGCAAAAGGCAGAATGTAAGTGCCAACTGGTTAATTTCAATGTTCAAATGTTCAAATAAAATATGACCTCAACAGCCTCATTTGTGTATGAATAGAGCTTCAGCAATCAAAGGTTAGAATTTCACCCTGGGCTTTCATAGTTTTGTATATAATTTAATGCTCAAAAGCTTTTGACGTAGATGGAAAATGTGCAACACTTTCATTTGACTGGTACGAAAAATACAGATTAACTTTGATATTGTCAGTTCAAGAGAACTTTCTGTTTCCTAGGAGCACTTGAACAAAGAACAAAGAATAACATCTATTAAAAAAAAATAAAAATCCTTCCACATTTTTTTTTCTTCTTCACAATTAAAATCCTACTACCAGTCTACTGTCAGCTCTCTGTCAATCAACTTGTGGCAGGGCTAACCCCTTGTTACCACTGTTGGACTGGATCTTTGTTTTCAAGGCAATATCTGAAAACAAACCTCCAAAAACAAACAGAAAAACAAACAAATTGTTTTTAAAAGAAGCTTCTCAAAAGGTCTCCCTCCCAATGGCAGCCATGCCTCAGACCGGAGCTTGTCATTTTTTAGAATTTTGTCCCGAGTCGTGCAAACCAGCAAGAAACTCTGATTATCTTCATTTCTCATTGCTAAACAGTTGTTTAAGCCTCCTCACATGGTATAAAGCGCCCAAGAACTGCAGTGCTGGACTGCGAGGTGGGGAGAGCAGCAGAGCATTTCTCTACACTTCTACACAGAAGGCTCCCTATCTTACGGCTATTTTACCAATCCTATCAAGAAGGCGTTACATCTATCAAAAAACTCTCCTCAAACAGGGACATGGGAAGAGGGAGAAAAGGGAGGGGAGAAGAGGTTTTGGGTCATCTATTCTGGAGGAAGCAGGCTAAATCAGGGTATGACGGCCGTATGGTTAACCTACTTCATTTTATCTCCTTGTTTTTTGAATTAATGCTGGACTCCTAGACATTGTCCCTCTGATGGTCTCCCTTTCCTTTTAATCATCCTGTGCTCTGTGAACGGGACTGACTGGAAAAGACTGAGGGTTACACAGATTAGAAAAGTGTCCCCTCTCCACAATCCCACTGAGGCGGATGAGAAATTACATTGTGGAATAAATAATAAGGTCCAATTGATACAATTATAGCACTTATGACGTGAAGTTGGGCCCCTATGAGACAGAGCAGCTACAACGCTTCTTGGCATAGATCTGAAATTATGTTACAGGAAGGCAGCACCCATGTAGCAGCACCCGATACTCCAGAATCTCCAGTAAGTGTTCACTTGGGTTGGGAGTCATCGATAGCCTTACCTTCTCGCTTGTCAAACCATTCAGTGACCACTTGTGCCCCCGTAGGCAGTTTCATCCTGGAAGAGGCCGTCATCGTGCTAAAAATGATTCAGCACTGAAATCAATGTAATCACTCACTTTGGCTTTGTTTATTGGTGCTTACCTCGGCCTTGGATTGAGTAGACACAAACCATGCCAAGAAAATGTACACCACCTGATTTAAAGCTGCACTGGGCAAGATTTATGTAAATACACACCAGTCTTAGACTAACTTACAAAGTTCCTACTAGCTGAGGCCCTGTAGATTCTGTCGGGTATGGACGCTTCTCCTGCAGGAATAATGAATAAAAACTTAATACAAACTCTCTCCTTAACAGCAGTGACTGAGCGCTCCACCAAGAGAAACTTATCTTTTGCCTCCTCTCTCCTCCCTTTGGTATAAGTCAGTCAGACCGGCCGGGTTGGCAAACACTGAGTGTGCAGTTTACTGAAATTACATGAATTCTGGGTATTGAAATTCACATTTGTCAAAATTACATCCAATCCAATGAGCAAAGTTGTCTAGTACTGCTTTAAAGAAGATCATTTTGGGAGTTAACTATCCAAGACAGCTGTCTGTTCCTGGAAATGAGCTGCCAACACAGGACAGAATTAAGAGAAGCCTCAGTAGCCAAAACCCACAGCAGGTGTGGAGTCACAAATGTCCACTGCCATTTTTCAATGCAGGTTTAGACTTTGACTGACACCGTTTCAGCCCCATCAAACTCTTATTACCGTCATTAGGTCAGTGCTGGTGGTACCACAGGAGCCAATTAGACATATCACATTTAATTTACGATTCAATCAATTTATTCCACACATCTAGGAGTTATAAACTGCGCTCACCCAAGTGTAGCGCATAGTCCAGTATGACAAGCTTTCAGTGGTTGCCCTCAGAGAGCAAATATAAATATAGTTTGAACACATACTAAAATAGATGGCTCACCATCGTAGATTCCCATTTGTAGTCGATATTGAATTTCAGAGTAAATATTGTGTGGGTAGTTGGACGTCTTTGTGACTGAATTTTACCGCACCTTCATACATCTTCAGAACAAGGAAGGAAGAAATTTCAATTTCCTACACAATCCATCTTAGATGGCCCATGTATTGGTCTGTGTCCCCCTAGACAAAAGCAACAGATAGAAAGCACTCTCATTTCCATGGGGCCATGATAAATTATTCCATCTCCACTTTGCCATTCAGCAATAACATGCATTTGCAAGGCATGTATTGATGAAACGACGATTGGAAATCCATTCACTACCCATCAAATGTTCATCACTGCAATTGCCTTGGAGTTAATCAAAGGACCAATGATGAATGTGGAATGCGCTTTTCCCTGTCTCCTACTGCCTTCCCATTCTCCCTTGCTGTGATGGATATATTGTAAATTGCTCTTTTCCCCTCATGCTGGTCTGTGATGCAAGTGTTGCAAAATCAAGCTCAGCATGCTATTCCAAAGGTCATGCACAGTATGTGGATAATTGGTGTGGCCTTTGCGGAGAGCCAAAGGGAGATGGTGTGGGTGTGGTTAACCAAGTATGTGACTTGGTTTGATATCAATGCCAGTTATTAGGCCAAAACAAGGCTGTATGATATAGAGCTGCTGTGTTGTCACTCTTAAGGGACTTGTTACACTGAGTCAGCGGCACTAGTGGAAAACAATTATCAACTCTGCAGTCAACAAAGAACATCTAGTCACTCAAATACTTTCCACACCTGCAAACAAGTTCCATGTGTCCTAGACTGAATACCCCACAGACAAACAAGACAAGGGAGGAGGAGGAACAAACACTGTCAACATTTAAGAGAGACTCCTGCTTGTTGCATCACCATAGAAACAAGGTCAATCCTTTCAAATTCTCACTCATTGGATATTTGAGTCAGTTGCCTCCTAAAAGCTCCTTACATCTCCAAAGCAGCAGTCTAACAATCTCATTCAGAGGCACTCAATTACTTCAACCAGAATGTCTGATTAATGCTTTTATCAGAGCCTAACAGTTTTGTACTGATGAATACTGCAATGCATTTCATTTATGCTTTCATAGCTAAGCAACATCTAATCCCTTTGTGAAGTGACATTTTACATCAAAAGGACAAAACATATACAATAACCACAGGCAAGATAATTATGGATGGAACAGACACCCAACTGCTTTGGCACTTGTTTCTGTTGCATTGGTCTGTGTGTGTGCCCCCGTCCCCCCACCTCACATCCAGCTGATGTAGGGCAGGTTCATGTGTGGGACCAAAAGAGGTAGTAGTTACATAAAGTAGGTAGCCTGAGGCTGCAAAGCCTAGAGAATGACCTTCGGCAGAGCAGAGAAAAACACATCAGTGATGACACCAACAGAACTGAAAACCGACAGGCTGTTGCAGAGCTTAGCCGAGGCTTTGAAATGTACTCTGCCTTGCACCATCAGGACTAGAAAAAAGCAGCCACTAAAACACACACGATACAAAAAGGACCCTTTTAAGTGTGAAACCCATTTGATTTTAAACTATGCCTACAGTGCATAACTACAAAAATGATTGCTGGCACATAAGTGAAAGTCACTGTGGACCAATTTATCAGTAAACAACTGCCTATCACCTTCAGGAAGTGATCTGCATTTTTTCCAAAGATTGAGTCATGCCTTTATGTTATTTACTGTTCATTTCGCACTCAATGTGATCACTGTTCAGTATTGAATTTGTGATATGACTGCTCAAGCAGTACTCTTTCAAAATGCACCAGTAATACCATTGAGCCATTGGAGTGGAATTGCATAAATCTATTTACACCTTAACACAGATGTTGTCACAAATGTAATGTGAAACTACACCCTCAGTGCAGCATTTGTCAGAATCTGGTCTAACTATCCAAGTGGCAAGGGGGCTATGAAACAACTACTCAATTTACTTCACATGGCATCCTTCGCATAACCATACCCTTCAAGTTTAACTATCAAGAAACCCTCATCTTACACTGAATAGCCTATAGGTTTGCAAAGGATTTGAGAAAGATTTGACAGCTGGGGCTCGTCTACTTTCTGTATTCAAAGTCCCGTCCACCCACATCCAAGTGACATGCCTGCTGTGTGACTAAGCCCTTACTCATGTGCGGTGCTTTGTTCAAACCCAATGAGCACTGACATATTCAGAAAATGTCAACCAAACTAAGCACAAAGGTAAATAGTGGAGGAGAATGAGTGTATGAGCTGTATGAGTGTACAGACAATGAGATGATCTTTCCTTTGCAAATTAAAATGGACAGAACTGAATCCTGCTTGAGGTTGCATGTGATTCTTCTCCAGCAGCTGCAATCCACTGATGGACAGAAATCCAGCATTTGGTTGACAGCAACTTTGATATTGAAAAGGCTAAATTATGAGTTGAAATCAACTGCAGCACTCAAGTACCACTTTGTTTTTGAACAAACTCATTTTATTGGGTCAACCAAAAAGAAAAGTCATCATTTCATTTAAGACCCACATATCGTTTTCTATCGACTAGAATTCAAGTTTGCAAAAGCTTAACATTCAACAAGATTCAAATTACTTTGAAATTGAGAACTAGATCAATATTCTATTGTAGCGTAAGCTACAAACAAAATAGCTAGTTTAACAAAGACCAAATTTTCTTTACTATACAAACTAGAACTCAAACATTCACATTCTCTAAAGCAACATATTCAAAACCTGAACAAAAAAGTCTGAAAAGTCCAAACTAAACATTTGTCATCAAAATGCAGAACTAGTTTGCATTTTCATTTAACCTTTAAGTGGGGGGACCTCAGGCTTGGGCTCCACAGGGCGAGGCCGTCTGAGACCAAACAGGTTTCGCAGGTTGACCTCCGGGTCAACATAGTGGGGGATCTTGCGCTCGTTGAAGAGGCCCGAGAGGTCGGCCTCCACCTTGGAGCGACGGGAGATGCGCATGCGCAGGGTGAAGAGGCGGCGCAGGTCCTCCTCCACCAGGGGCAGGTGGTGGTGCCCATCGAGCCGCTTCTGCCAGGACTTCTTGGACCGCCGTGGCTTGCGCTGCTTAAATTAAATATTTAAAAAAAGTATTTTCAGATTAAGTGTACAATATTCAAAGGTTTCTTTTGCACAAAGGCTTGGAACTGCAACATTTGATACCGTTATCTCAACTGCCTGCCCACCTACAGTTTGCACAGACAGCCTTCTGAGAAGCAGACAAATGATAAGCTTTGACATGAAATAGCAGTCCCCCACCCTCACAAGCTAGACTGTTCCTTCACTTGGCCTGAAGCACAGGAGAGCCAGGCTTTCAACAGGTTCAAAGCCTGATTCAAGGGAGATCCAAAATCAATAGTCCCCCTGGCCAGCTAGGTTTAGCTCAGCGGTGTCTGGCGGCTCTAGCCCCACGTCTCTTCACTACAGGACACTGACAACACCAGGCTCACCTTCAAAGTGCTGGCGTTTGGGTCATGGCGAAGCAGGTGTCTGGTCATGCTCTCCTGCAGGACGGAGCAAAGCCATAATAAAATATACAAGTCAACAACTGAAAATGTCAGTAAAATGGACAGAAATACAGTAGCTTCCATCTTCTATGCTGCAGAACAGAGGATGTTGTAATAGTTTTAGAAACACAATAAATTTACATTAGTGTGGGTTTGGACAAGTTAATTCAAACAAGTGTCTGATTTCAGGTTGAGGACATTAGGGAAATTGGGAAAACAAATTTTCTCTGCATGTATCCCAAATGGAATTAATACCATTTACTAGAATGTTGCCAAAAAAAAAAAAAGGAAATCAATGGTGCAAGTGAATGCATAATACAAAACAAGGACACAGACCAAGTCCAGACAATCTTAAAATGTAGTTAATATCTCCAGGCTCACACAGACCAATACTAGGTACGACCGAGAGGCCAGATTACATACCCGCATAGCAAACATGCGAGGGCAGTCGGGGAAAGAGCAGCTGTATTTGATGAGCTCGAGGTGCACCTTGCGGATGTGGTGCTGGAGATTGAAGGTTGTAGAGAAGTAGGCCTGGCAGTCGGCCCTGGGGCAAACCAGCACAGGCTTATGCGAGGCGTGGGTCCGCTTGTGTCTGCGCAGGGCGTCCACTTTTTTAAACTCCTTCTTGCACACTTTACAGGTGAAGGTGGCTGGAACGCAGCATATGATCACTTAAAAAAGCCAGTACAATAAAACCAGTAATCCTAAACCAGCAAACAGTGATCAAGTGTTTTCTACTAGTAAAGACATGCAGGATTTGTAAGAGACCGTCCAAGAAGCCATGCTAAAGGAGAGGGCAGTGCACTTATCCAGTAAGGTGCACTTGTAAAAATCATACAATCTTGTCACTTTCAGCAGCTTCACAAGGAAAATCTGATGAGCGTTCTCGGACTAGGACTACAAATGTTCTTTACCTGTGTGTTTGGCCATGTGCTTCTGAAGTTTCCCCCAGGTATGTTCAAGCACCTGGCAGTTGGCATGAGTACAGCGATATCCTGCAGAGACCAAACGACAAGGCTGGTGTGAAGGTAGCAGGAAATAAAGTTAACACCATTACCAGTTGGCTCCCTGCTGGCTCACCCTTTGAGGAGCCACATAATCCATGATAGTCAGTCTTCTGGAAAGGCAAAGTCAGTGTCTTGGATGTAGGAAAAGGTCACATGCAAATGCAGCCATGTCCCCTTTTTTAATGAAAGGAATTCTGCAGGGATTAAGATGAAAGAATCCCCACTGAGACTGAAATGGACCGACCTGCATGCTTTTTCTCATGGGCTTTGCGAGCGATGTGAGAGTCAAACATGGCCCCGCATCCATCCTTTGAGCATCTAACACCACCAGGTGCAAGGCGGGACCAAAAACAACAAAAAACAATTTATTGCCATCAGAATACGTTGCCCTCCAGCCATCATTGGCAAGTCACAGATTGCATAATTACAGTGGTAAACTGCTCTAGCCAGAGTGCATAATCTACCGACAGTCCTTAACACAAGTAGACTTGTCTGATTTGATCTCAGGCATGTCATCAACTACAGACTGGGTTTGCTACAGGCTTATAAGTGTAAAACACTTAGCAGCATCAGAATATCACGTATGCTGTGGTTTTCTGAGGGGCACAATGTACTGTAGACATACTTGAACTGAGCAGGTACTCCATGTTCCTTTAAGTGCAGTTTAAACAACCTGCGTTTCTTGAAGGTCAATGAGCAGTTTGGCTGGTTGCACTGTGGGGAGAAAAGACACTGAAGTTGTTAGATAGACTCACAATAAACCGCTTGAGAACTCCAAAGTCTTTGTGTGCCTTCAATTTGGGGAGATGCTGCTGAACAATGCAGTGCGGTGTTTTGGCGCCATCGTGTGGAGAAGAAAATGTGGACAAACCTGTGGATTTGGACAAACCTTGAAATGCTTGTTCTTGTCTCCGTGGGCATAGCGCACGTGTCTCTTCAAGTTGTCTGCATTGAAGAAACTCTTTGCGCAAGTCGCCAAGGTGCATCTGCAGAGACGAGAGGGGCAAAATCAGAAGGTATGTGGCTGAGAAAGACAGCAGTGAAGTTAATGTTAATTTCACTTACTTGAATTGCTTGACCCCGGTGTGCTGACGAACGTGGCGGGTCAGGTGGGATTTTCGTGAGAAACGACGACCACAATCGGCAACTTCGCACTGAATTGGACGCTGGGGATATTTTTCATTCAGTAAATTGTCTGAACATGTATTGGCGTTTTAGATCTACATTTGAAATAGTGTGCGAAACATGGGTTAGCCTACTTGGCAAGAAATGTGTGCAGCTATAGCCTAGGTCTACAATTAAAGTCGACAGTTACAATGTTACCATTTTTCTCAAACATACTAGGCCCTATTGATTTTGTTTCCCTTACCGCTCCAGTGTGCACCGTCTCGTGCTCTTTCAGTCTCCACTGCCGTGTGAAAGTGGCACCACAGTCGACATGAGTGCAGTTGAAGAGCTGCAGTCGCGGAACACAGGCGGGTTTCACACTGTGCACACCATTCATTTTCCTCTGATATCTCAACACTTCTCTAACTACCTAAAATATAGTAGAAATGCGGTCGCCTTTCTCAGCCTTTTTTATAGCCTCTTGGATGTGGTTAATTGGCAGCGCCCAGTCACAAATCAATCAATTAGGCTATGACAGCAGTGCGTAGCCTAATTGATTGCCGAGACACTTTGGAACCTCAAGAAGAAAGCTGAGTGAGCTGAAGAAGTACAGCTGAAAATAATTACCCTAATTGCCATGTTAAGCTGTGTGCAAACAAACGTGAAACAAGGACAAGCCAACACATGTTCCTGCTTGCTGGACGCCAACTAATTAGGTTCGTTTGAGATGACTACCTGCACGCCTGGAAAATAGACGAGAGTAGCCGAGTGCAGTCAGGCGAGGAATCAACAAGCCGAACACTCCCGACTGCACACTCACTGATCCTTTTCCTCTTCTTCAGTTTTGTTTAACGGCGGTTGATAAACAATTTAAAAGGTGCATTACCGCCACCTGCACTCACTGCGCTCTAACAACCCAGACCTTCACGTTACTTATTTTTATTTTAATGTAGGCATTACAGGTGGCATTTATGGCATCCTCGGGGCTGTGCAGTCGGTGGAGAGCAGCTGCAGCGCCTCGCTCCAAAAACTGCAGCCGCCTCGGTCCCGCGAGATTGCCGTGGCTCGCGCAGTCGGGTCGGCGGAGCAAGTCGGACAAAGCAAGTAGCTGGTCAAAACTGCGCAGGACTTGCTCATCTCAAACGAGCCTATTTATACCAGTAGTAAGCCAACTAGAATAACTTCTGCCCATAACTTTCTAAATAAAATCCTTACTGACGAAAATATCAATATGTTTCAGAGGGAATCTGAAGTAAATTAAAAAATAAAATACAATAGTTGTTGTTTCCCAAAATGTCTTTATCTACAGTACAGCAAGGGCTGTGATAATATGATAGGCTACAATATGTAAGGGCTGCTGAAAATACACATAAAGACTTAATGGCAAGTCATACCAGACAATTTGAAATGATGTCTGCTATCTTGATAAAAGTTTATTAACCCATAGCTGTGGCCTAAAGGCTGCATAATGGGAGCTCCAATACTAAAAGTGACCAATAGTACAAATTGTAGCCTACACTCTTCAAGGCAAATTCGCCTTACATTTATCCTGGCTAACTCTGTCAGTGTTCAACCAACTGCGATACAGCCATTTGCTCAGCAGAGGGCAATGTGTTTCTATTACACAAGACGGAGTGTTTACACAGCAAATACAGAGATTATAAGAGTTTCAAATCTGTTTAATTGTCTCACCACTGTAAACGATTAAACGTCATTTGTCCATTTGTCTCTCTCCTCACTCTGTGGCCCAAGACATTAAATGTCTGTTCACACTTACTAGTAATAAGAACTAACACCAAGTAATGGCTGAGAAACTGCAGAAAATAGTCTATGTCATAAACTTATCATCTAAATCAGGGGTTCCCCAAACATTTTAATGTCAATGACTCCCAATTAAATTTTCCTTAGAAACACAGACCCCCAGGGACTGCAGATGAAAATTAGCTCCAAGATAAATCTGGTAGACTACAATACATCAAATGTTAACGTTTAGGGCGTCAGCCTACCATTGCCATCCCACCTGCCACCCCAGATGAGGAGGTCCGTTGATATTAAAGTGATTTCTAATGCTCTTGATAGCCTAATAATTGTGCTCCGATATTGATTATTACCATGCTTTTCTCCGAAATATCAAACTCTAATCATACCCAAATCAACACTGCTGCCTCTCCCAGCTATCTGCTGGCCTACTGAAGTTGAACAGTTCAACGCCCCCCTCCCCCGCCTCTACCTGTCCGACAGACCAGACTAACATTAAAGACATGCCCCACTGCCCATCAATGAACTCAGGTGTTTTTTTATGCTGCAATTTGTCGCTAGTTTGTAGGTACGCTCCCACGGTTTACTTTACGATGCTGACGTTTCGAGCACGCACAGGCTCCTCATCAGACATACGTATAACTATGACGTCAAATGAGTCGAATCTGAACGCTAACTTGTCATCACTGTTGAACTCCACTGCCAAACAGCAATGAGTTTGTTTGCCGGTGTTAACGTTAGCTAATGCAACCAAGGCAGCCCCATATCTAGTTTTGCTGATGCTGACTGGTAAACATTGTCACATCAAATGATGTATCATATAAAGCTGTTTAAAGTATAACATTGTTTCTTTCATATTAAGCTGTTTCAACTTGAAATTTAAATATTTGCAGTTAATGTTAGTCTGGGGATGTTATCTTACCTCTACTACAAACTTCTGTATTCTGTACTTCTGTTATTCAGAGTTGCTTTATGCTATAAATAAATAAATAAATAATGATAGCCCACATTTTAGATTGTAGTAAAAGTACTTTATTTATCCTTTGATATTATTATCAGACAAATTACACAACTCTTTTGGAGAAATAATCCCAGCTGAAATTGTACAACATGTTTTGTAAACAGTATCAATGCAGTGCTTTCACTAGAGATAGACTTTGAGTCCTGTGTTGGTCTGCACTTCACAGTAGGCCTAAATCACACACTCATATTTTCACTTATAATTTCTTTGCTAATAGTCCAGAAATTTTAATCTCAAGGCTGAACTGACTTGTTGCTTTTGCCCTTATAAATGCTTTAGAGAAGAGTCAATCGGATAAAATGTGTCTCCCATTGATGTCATTGGAGGGCACTCTTTCATTAAATAATGTATGTGTTTACTTAAGTCATAGTCAAGGATATTTTGGGGAAAGTAGGCTATGTATTCTCAGTTAATAAGTTTGATTTGTTTTTCACAGTGAATAAGGAATTCATATCACAACAAAACACTGCATTCAAAATATCAAGCAAACTATATATAAAATTATATCAGGCAAATATGAAATTTTATATCTATCAGCATAACAATATATTATTGGCCACCCCTAAATCTGTGCTCATGTATAAAACTGGATTTGGAGTTTGCTTTGGCCCTGTGTGTGTTTGTGTGTTGAACAGCAGTGCTCCCTGCAAACTGGAGGTAGTTAGGTAAAGCTCTACAGTGAAGTGATTAAATTTTCAACACAATCAGTCAACCTCTGGCCACACCCTTCCCTGTCTGCAACCCTCGCCCTGCTCAGATGAGTGGCAGTGGCTCTAGTGCTCTTAATCTCTTGGTAAGAGATCAGATCTCAGTACAGCTCCGGTTACTTAACTGTACTGTTCACTGTTGAATAGCCTACTTAAATGACTGTATCAGCACAGTGTAATTGAATGTATCGGGTGTACCCATCCTGTATTAATCACATTAACACGAAAATGTCCCCAGAGCAGAGTACGGTCATGTTACTTGTTTGTTATTGGATTGAAACAGGAGCAGGAGAGATTTTTTTGTCCTCTGTTTAAATTCAGATTAACACTAGAAAGTTGACAGCTGTTTTGAATTTTAGAATTAAAATATCACAGTTTTCAACATGTCCCTCCATGACTTTTCCTACACCCAATTTCTGCATAAACCATGCAAGGAAATAGTATTTATAATTACTCAACCACTTTAAATGGTGACTTGTTGGCTTTCTCTTAGACCCCCAAAATCCATGGCCTTCCTTTTTATATACTGTATATGTATGTACTGTATATGTATGATGTAGGATGGTAGATGATGGTATGTAACACCCTTTGAGACTTAACTGTGATAAAGGGCTTTATAAATAAACAAGACTAGACTAGACTTTCTAGTGTTAAGTGTTGCAAGGATCCTCAGCGCTGATTTATTTATTTATTTATTTATTTATTTATTTATTTATTTATTTATTTATTTATTTATTTATTTATTTATTTATTTATTTATTCATTCATTTATTTATTTATGTTTGGGGGGCATAGACTTGATGCTCCATTCCTCCTCTCTCTTTCCCCATCTCTTCCCCTCTGTCTCTCGCTCCCAGTTAGTCTCTGAGGGGGGTAGATGAAATATTCAGAGGGGGTTGTCAGAATGCACAATGTGCCTCCATTAGTGGGATGTGCTGCAGGACTGCTGCTGGAGGACTTAACTGCATCAGGAGGGGGGAAAAACCCTACAGGTCACGGAGCCGAGACAGCGTAGAGACGACAGCACGCAGCACGTACTGTAGGTCTCAAGTTTCACTGCTGAATTGATCTCCGCTAATAGTTCTGGATCAGACCGTGTGGTCGACCAGCCGGTTAGCAAGAGCTGTCAGCAGGACCCTCTTGCTGTACACTGCCCATTTTTAGATGTACAAGCAACTTCACACATCACAAGTCACAAGTCAAGAGGGCCTTTGAGAATCATCCCAATGAAAAATCACTGCAATGTCCCCATAGGGACTGACAGTGTGACTGTGGTAGGCTACTCAAAAGTGAGTTTATACTGACATTTTTGTATCTTCTGGTATCACTGTACTATTCCAAGAAGAGTGGGGAAAAAACTTTTACAGCAGCACCCCCCACCCCCTCCACACACACACACACAAACTCATTTATTTTGATTTAACCTCCTCTTGTGCACTCAATACAAGAGGTTGTGAAATCTTCCAGTATCCTCTATCACATATCCCACCCGTACCAAAAACAACTACATCCTATGATAAAACTATAACTTTCTACAGGAATATTGCAGGTATATTATAGATAGGCTATAGGAGAAAACATCTTTGAGTACCACATGGACACTATAGTCCTTGTAGGAAGATTGGAGCAATATTTTTGATTTCGATTTTGCGTCCAGCTGCAGTGTCTCTCCTCATAGTGAACTTCAGGCGCACTAGAGGGACACACCTTCATCCGTTGCGGACCTTTAATCTCCATGTCGCGGCATTCACAAAAGAGACTCCGCCATTCATAACCGTCTATGGAGAAGTGAATGAACTCTTGATGCCTAATCCCCTTTCCGTCTTTTTCTTTGGCCGCGCACCTCGGCCGGGCTGTCGCATCTCTTCCCTGCGCAGAGAGCTGCATGGCAACGGGAGGAGGAGTGTGATGCTGCTCGGGATGAGGGAGGGTCCCACGGTCCCACGTGTCCTCATCACCGCAGACCCAACGCATTTCTCTTCGTCTTCCCATCCTCCGTTTCCGCATACCGCAGATTCGCATACACGCACACACACATACAACATCATCCATACACATTATGCATCCGTGGTGCGCACTCCCCCGTTCCTTACTACATCTTCACGCCCTTCACTGATCAATCTCTAGGCCTGTATTGATCACCTACGCCACAGGCCATAGGCTATGTTTCATTTTTCATCATTGTGATATGCAAATCCAAATTCTCCGTAGCGGTGCTGACCGGAGCTGAGAGAGAGAGAGAGAGAGAGAGCGAGAGAGAGTGAGGGAGAGACAGAGAGGGAGGGAGAGAGAGAGAGAGAGAGAGAGAGAGAGAGAGAGATGAGAGGACGCGCATCATCAGATGTTTAGCAGATTCACATTGGATCTTCGCCATCATTTTTGCTTTTTGTCGTTTTTTCCCCCTCCGTCGGCCGGGTTTGTGACATTTTGCCGCTCTCGATGTTATAATCCGGGGGAATATGTGAAGATCATGCTGGCGGTGTGGTTCTTCATGGTCTTTGCTGCAGCGGGCGAGAGGCTTCTAGTCTCAGGTAAGAGAGAGAGAGAGGGGATGGATGGAGAGGGGGAGCGCCCTTTTCGTTTCCTTTGCATTCACATTTTTTTTGCACCAGCAATCACTTTTCTTCCCGCCTGTAGCCAGCGATTTTATTTTAGTGGTATCTTGGTGCCAAGAGAGATAGCCAGCCAGCCTACTGGCCCGAAACCCCTCTCCGATGCGGTAGATTTGCTGCATCAACACATTTCCACCGCAGCTCCATCGCCTATCCAATTTCGCGCATTCCCCTTTCCAGCGGTGCTCTATCAAACAAGCATCTAAAGGCACCATGATAAAAAAAAAACTTGGAAGTCACAAAGACAATATGCTTTGCAACCTGACTGATGATCGGTGAGATTTTAGGCTATTGTAAGGCCCGAGTATGGGCGTCAGTCCACTAAAGCTATGAGATATGGCAAAGTCTATGCATCCAAACATTATTTGTCACCAAAACTTACAAACCTGTTTATAGGTTATCCATCACATACTTAAGATAAAGTGGAGCAATAACTGATGGCTGACAAGATATTGTTATTCGGTCAGTGTGATCATTATTATTATTAGATGTAGGTCACCAAACTCTCAGCTCAGAGAAAACATTGGTTTGAATGTTCCCCTGATGTGATGTTTATATAGCTCCCAAATAGATTTCTGGCACTTTTATCTTGATTTTTTCTCCCCATTATAATAATAACAAAAACTGCCAGATCAAATTTGGACGCACCTATAGGCTCAGGTATGCCCCTACCTTGCCATACCCAATGGACACCCATGAGCCTGTGATGACCGTTGGATGTCTGTGTCCCTGTGTGTTCCCACTGTGCTGTATACAGGCGAGGACAGCCGCCCGGTGCAGGATGGCAGTGTGTGGGACTGGTTCTCCCCGGCGGGGCGGCCGGACGGCGGGGACACTGCGGCCGAGGTCACCTATCCAAAGCGGCTGGTGCAGCAGATCGAGTCGGAGGAAGAAATGGCTCATGACTTCTTGGATACCAGGGTGAAGAACAGCAGCGGGGACACGTCGGTAAGCTGTGGCAATACACACTCCTGTCCCCACCCTTGTTTATGTTCCCGTTGGGCCACGCTGTTGTGAAATTAAGTGACTAAAGCGCTGTGATTGCCTAGGTCAGTGGTTCTCAAAGTGGGGTCCGGGGTCACCTAGGGGTCCTTGACAGGGTTCCAGGGGTTCCTCAGCAAAATGAGGAACATGTTGACTTCACTGTAATGTAATTCGAAAGAAAGTATCACAGTTAAAGAATGCATAAGAATGACTATTGCAATCTAGGATTCACTTTAACTAGTATTATCTCCTACTGGGACAAAATCCTAATAAATGGGTGTTTGTAGCCTGTGGTTGTGTGGTTGTGTATTTGGGGGTCCATGACATGAAAACCTGGTCTACTGCTCACTGTGTTTCCTTACTCTCCTAACCTAATGAAGAGGTAATAGATTTTTACAACAGATTCACACTTTGTGGCTTTCTAGTGAGGCTGTGCTGACCCATATGGGTGTGACTGTACCAAGAGAGACTGTTGATGGGAACCTCCTTTGCCAGTGTCTGTGGAGCAGCGCAGCACTCGGCTCTCTGCTGCTCAGGCTGCTCCAGCTACACAGGGATGACAGTGCAGGGAGGTGGCTTGCTGCAATCTCTGCTCCTCTATGGTTTTGACCCACTTATTCATTGAAAATCCCTTCGAATGTCCACAGCGAAATAATGTCAGCAGGGCTAAACCGAGACAGGCAGGGCTAGAAAGAATAGGCTACTGCTCAAGGAGCGCTCATCGTTTTATAACAGTTTATTCCAATCTAGCAAGTTGCCAGTTCTGGATTCAATGTCTCGGATTTGAAACCAAAACCCTCCGACCTGCTTTGCATGTCAAGCCGACACGACACTGAAGGCACACTTATACAAACAGCAGCGAAACGCAATCCAGAGTTTGCGTGTGTGTTTTTAGTTGCCCTCATTGCCACATGATAAAGCTTAGCCCCTCCTGAAATATTCAGATATAACGTCCGATTATCCGGCTGCCGTGTTGAGCTCCTGACTTCTTCATTATTCAGTGGTGTGTTGAAGTATGTCCCCATCAATTATTAAATGGGCCTGTTTGAGAAGTGCTGCATGGCCCAAGACTCCTGAGCACTCCCCATTCCCATTCCCATTCCCATTCCCACTCCCACTCCCATTCTCTCTCTCTCTCTCTCTCTCTCTCTCTCTCTCTCTCTCTCTCTCTCTCTCTCTCTCTCTCTCTCTCTCTCTCTCTCTCTCTCTCTCTCTCTCTCTCTCTCTCCCCCTCTCTCTAAGATGAGGATGATGTACTTCATAGGAACTGTTATGATAAAGTACATTAGGCTCCTTACACACACCGGAGTCAGATGTTTGCATACTGTAGTTAAGATGAACATTACTGTGTCCCCCTGCAGGGAAAACTGTCTTGGGACACAAATGAGGATGTGTATCAATACAAATAAATAAATAAACAACATCTAATACATTCATAAGATATAACTTAGGACATAGTTTAAGTAGATGTGGTTTCAGAAGTACCTGATTCAGTGACTTGTTGTTTTTGAAATATTTAAGAAGCTTAAAATGAGAGGCGTGACAGAATAAACATGCAGCAAGGGAATGGGCTGAAGTGGTTTTTAGTGGTTTAATAATGTCATGTCATGCTTTGCTCAAAACAGATGAGGAAGCATTTTTTTCCTACATTTGTGAATGCTGTTGCATTTTCATCTTACCTGTTGCGTTCATTTGACCTCCTCATCTGTGATAATAAGCTTGTTACTGCCTACCTGTAATGAGAACACAAACATTGTTCACGTTCTTTACATAAAGAGTAGATTAAAATTTTATACCTATAGTGAATTAAGATTATCTTGTGGGATTTCCCCTTTGTTGGTTTGCAGGGCCAAGTGGATATGACACTGATTGTGAGAGCAATTCATATAGAAATCTACAAGTTTGTCAAACTATAAAGACATCAGCTACAATTCCTAGCATTACTATTGTTATTTGAAGCTAATTTTGAGTGAAACGTGAGGCAGTGGCATGCTATCACAAAAAGCACATCAGCCGATATATTGATGATTGATAATTTATTTAATATCTGTATTGGGTCCAAAAAAGGTGTAAAAATGTCTGATAGTGCAGCAGAGAGAGAGGAGAGATGGGTGATGAAGGGAGGGGATGATATGCTATAAAGACTGATTCAAAGTATATGGTATTCACCTTAGCCCACTGTTCCTCAGCGCACCCCTGCATAATGATTATTATACAGGTGTAACCAATGTAAAGTGGTGAAATAATGTGTCTCAGGAGCGCTTCAGCGGATGGATGGACCTTGTTTCTATCCCTTCCAGACAGTAGCGGGAGATCTGTTGTCCGGAGTCACTGGAGGGAATAATTCCTGGATGGTGTTTCACTGTAAAAGCCCAGTGATTCACTACAGCCTGTTTCCTCCAGACTGAGATCGAAGCCATGCTGGCACCATTGGTGCTGTTGGAGAGACGCACTGTTTAGTCTGCAGTAAATCTCCCTCTCTCTCTCTCCTGCCTGGCCCTGCTGTCTCCTCACCTCACCAGCTTTGGCAGCTGTCCATAGGGGACATTGGCGCGACACCAGCGAATATAGATGGATCAGTAAAGCTTTCTCTTCCTCCTCCCTTCCTTCTGTCAAGCCCCTCTCCATCCATCTCTATCAAGAAACTCCAGCTTAGTTCTTAAAAGGCTGTGGCTCTCCGCAGTCATGCCTGCTGGAATGTGGGCGACCAATGCAGATCAATGGAGACTTTATCAATCATAATGTTTCAGCTGCTGAGATGCTTTTAGAGCGCACGCCCTATTGATCCCGTTGAATTATTCATGGTCCATTTTTCACAATTGTTCTGCGGCTTTAATGAAGCGACACAATAACCAGAATTGTTTTGTTACACTTAGATTAGTCAAAAAGTGACATCTGTCTTTGCCTCTGTGTTTTTCAGCCGGTCCACTTGGCCCAGAGCTGTTTCCAAGTGGAAGCCTTTGGACACACCTTCACTCTGGACCTGGAGCTGAACCAGTTAGTATTACCTCGCACGATCATAGTATCTGACTTTTTATACGCGCTTATATCAGTAGGTGTTCTTAATTACTGCAGCCGTTAACATCAGCCAATTCTTTGCACTTAAGTAAATGCACTTAGCGCCGCTATTATGTTACATGATAAGACGGGGAATACCGATGTGAGTACACAGGAACACAGACACACACATACACACACACACAATGTTGAGTGGTGCGTTAGTGCAGAGTCCTACCCAGAGGAGAAGGGATAGAGAGAGTGTGGCCTGGATTATGATGACTTTATTATTCATGAGGTTCCAGGGCTTAAACACTGGCTTTATTAACACCGCCGATGATACATGGTCAAGCTATACAGTGCATTCACAGTACACCATAACCCTTATTTTATTATAACAAAAATGTGTTCGCTTATTCTTAGTAAATTTGAGGAGAGAAAGCGAGAGAGAGAGAAATATCCCTGATGAAACTCATTCTCTTGACTTCAGGATGATGGGAAGATGCTGTTAGATGTTTTCAGTGTGTCTTTTCCTCTCTTTGCAGTCACCTCCTGTCTTCAGAATATGTGGAACGGCACTTTAACCAAGATGGCAAACCCTCACAGTCTGTGGTAAGACTATCTGCGTGGGTCGTGCATGTGTGCACAGACATGATTTTGCAAAAGAGTTGTCGCATATTATGAGTAAACGCATCTGTTTTTGCCCGTCTTAACCACCCTAGCCATGGAGAGGATTCACATTGTGCAGCATTCTCTTGTTGTTAGGCTATTAACCAAGACTAAATGTTTGTCAGATGATACTCCGCTGCTGGCTGCTCTGGTTGCCAGTGAATCTTAGAATTGATTTTGAAGTTTTGTTAATCTCATGCAAGGCTTTACATAGTCTGGAGTTCATTGTATTACATCCTTCACATATTTCAAGGTCCTTTACAAAGTCTTCTAACCTAAATCTGTTGCCAAGTCTCGATTAAATAAGTCAAGAGTCACAGCTCAAAAAGAAGACGTGCTTTCTTCAAATGTATGATGTGCGTTTATTTTTTTGTATCATCTTCCTGTTTCATGTGTTGTGGGAAAGTGCTTTGTGCTCTCTGTTGGAAAAGTGCCATATAACTGATATTATTGTGTACAGTACAGACTTGAGCTTGTCCGTCAGTAGAATGAATGCATCCCTTTTTTCTGCTCTGGCCTTTCTCAGATGGCTGTGAAATGAGGCAGCGAATGCCTGTGGTTTAAAACCACAAGCTCGGAGAGAGAATCATCTAGAGATAAGGGAGAAAAAAAAAACGGATGAAAGCCTTGACATCTAATGTGCTGTGTGCTGGTGAGGACAGACCAGAGGAATGTCACTGCATTCTGCTAGCCAGGAGGGACAGATAGTGTTTTATTTTTTTTTATGTCATTGTACAAATGTGCTACAAGCTGCCCCCCCCCCCCCCACCTCACCCCCCTGCCACCCAGCACCCACCCACCCACCGATCCAGCACCCCATGTCCCCACCCACTCTCGTTCCCAACTCTCCCTCGGTCGTCCTGACCAATCAGGAGCCTGTTTCCATAGCAACGAGTTAGCTCAGCGGTGTCATTAAGTTCTTGGCAGAGAAGAGAATGAAAGAAGACCCGTGAGGGAGGGAAGAGGAGAGCTAGCGAGAGGAAGAGGGAAAATGGGAGTAAATGCCAGTTAATACAAAGGCACGATGGGCTTTGGCATCGGGAGGAGTAATTTTGGGAGTGTGTGTGTGTGTGTGTGTAGACAATTGGTTTCTTCCAAGAGCAGTGGGTGGGAGAGGAGCCATGCAGGTCCGGGGATGGAGACCTGTAGTCAGGCCAGATTGTCCCTCAGCCAGATCAGGCCTCACTCGAGTGTCTGCTGCTGCTGGACACAGCAGGCGTGATGCGTTCAGGACGGCACGTCACCACACAGACAGATATCTCTGTTGTCAAAAAGGCGGCTATCATTTCCATTCAAATGTACATAGTGGGCATTTGCCTGAGCCGCTGTGGCTCGGCTCAGACTCCCTGCTGAATTCAATTTGACCCAGGTGAGCCCAAGTTTCTCACCCCTCTCACCTTTTCCATGGTTCATCTGCGATGACGTAGTGAAGCAATGCGCCCACTTTGAGGGAAATGCGGGAGAACAAGGTTGTTAGAAGGACAGGAAGGAGCAGAGCAAAGGTCCTTATTTACTCCCATCTTGTGTCTTCCACTGTCTTTCTACTGCTACTAGAAAAAGACTATTTGCAGCCGGCCTGCAGCGCTGTTATTCCATGTTTCTCAACTTGTGTTACTCTGACTGTGTGGGCAACTCGGGTATTGATTTATTGAAGAGATCCTTGTGCAGGTTAGCCCACCTCTATTGTCAGTGGAGCAGAGTAGAACGGAGTAGAGCACACGACACAAGTAGGTCACAAACTGTGCCATAAACGCCATAGTGGGGAGAGAGGGAGAGTAACACCAAGGGAGCTGTGCTTGCAGAGGTTGTGAGAGGTTTTTCCTCAGCACTGATACATCGGGATACCAAATGAAGGATGAAGGCGCGCCGTTAAAGCCAGTAGCGTGGAAGTCCATCTGTCAGTACTGGTTGTTCACTGTTACAGCGGTGCTTTGTGTCCACAGGGAGGGGAGCACTGCTACTACCAGGGGAGGTTAAGAGGTTTACCAGAGTCCTGGGCGGCTCTCTCCACTTGCCACGGCTTGTGGTGAGCCTCTCCTTCACTCCTCTTATTTACACTTACATTACATACTTATTACTTATTTACCTGTGCAAGTGATGTGATTGCTATAAATACAACCATGTCAGCAACAGCCTGCCTGTTTTTTATAAGTTTATTTTATAAGTTACCATGCCTCTTAACTGTCATTATAAACCTATTTTTTTTTCTGTCCCTCTCTCGCTGCTCTCCATCTCTCCGTCTTTCTCTTGTTGTTGGTTCTCAGTGGGATGTTCTCAGATGGGTTCTTCTCCTACGGGATTGAGTCTGTTCTCAATGGGAGCAATCAGGTAAGCAGTGGGGTGGAGATTAGTAGTGGTAATAATTGCTCTGAGTGGAACTATAGTTTTGTTGACCAGCGTGATACGGCTATAATCATAGCAAGGAGATTCTGTTTCATTTGAGTCTAGCTGTTGATTGTGTTGTTGTTAGATCCTGATGTCTTATTTTGTTACTCTGTTCTAGGATGATGGTGCTCACTTAATCCGCAGGATGCCTGATATCAAACTATCTCCTAACTGCCCAGGTACGCAAGTGCATCTGAAGTATAAACTACTTGATTCTCATGTCAAAGCAGAACTGTCTTGCCTTTCAAAATATTACTTCACTCATTACTCCCTTGGAGCAGTAATATGTTGCACTATTTGTAATATTCTTTTTCGATACACCTCCAAAACTAGCGATTGCATTCTCTCTTACCTTCAAAAACTGGGATAACTCTATTACTGCTTGTGAATTATCAGGATAACCACATAGTGTTGATGTCCAGTGCTTTTGCACAATAAAATCACAGAGGTGGGAGTACTTCACTCAGTGAAAGTCAACAGCAATGAGCAATTCTGACAAAACAAATGGACAATGTCCAATGACTAAGGACAGTGACCAATTCTGAACAACAGGGAATGGAGTGAGAATTTTTGGATAATTCAACTTAAAGTTGATATTTAGAGGGGATGATAATAAGACACACCTTGTGTCTCTGATTGGTAACTGTAATACTATGACTGAATTTGAAATAGTAATTTGTTACACTACATATTACTGGAAAAAACATAAAGTTACTGCAAGTACCCTACCCAGCTCTGCTCCTGTGTGTCCAGACTGTACAGAGGATAGTGAGTGGGACAGTTACAGAGGAGGTGATGGTGACGACGACAGACCGGACCAAATGAGGGAGCAGCAGCCATCCGGGGGGCTGAGGCGATCGAAGAGACTCGTCCGCAGGCCCTCTGTCCAGACCGAGACCAAATATATTGAGCTGATGGTGGTCAATGATTATGAAATAGTGAGTTAAACCTGTGTGTGTATGTGTAAGTGTGCGTGAGTGAGTGTGATCCATCTCTTATACCATCTGTGTGCCTTCGTCTGTCCACAGTTTGTACAGCTGCGTCGCTCTAGCAGCCAGACCAAGAACTTTGCCAAAGCGGTGGTCAACATGGCGGATGCGGTAAGAGCTTTGTTTATACGATTATAATTCCTCTCCTCCTAAACTCTGAATACACACCACATGTCGAGAAGTCTTTGGAAATGAATTATCCCACCCAGCGCTCCATGCGTTATGAACATTAGAAATAACACTGATCTCAGCGAGGTGTTCGTAGCGCAGCTGTCACGCCAACAAACCAGTAGACTGATGGGTATTTTTGGTACCCAGATCTACAAGGAACAGCTGAACACGAGGATCGTGCTGGTCGCCATGGAGACCTGGTCCTCTGAAAATATGATGCCAGTGGTGGCGGACCCCTTGACAACGCTGCAGAACTTCATGAAGTACAGGAAGGACAGCATCAAGGAGCAGAGCGACGTCGTCCACCTGTTCTCGTAAGAAGCCCGCAACCACAAAACCAAGGCTTGTCTGACTTCTGGATGCTACTACTGGATGCTATTATTTTGAATTATAGAATCTGGTTGATTTGGTCCCTATCTTTCCTGTGTTCCCCAGAGGGCGTACGTTTCAGAGCAGCCGCAGTGGGACGGCCTACACAGGAGGGGTGTGCTCTCTAACCAGGGGAGGGGGCATCAACGAGGTGAGGAAGATCTGCATTGGTTCAATGTACTGCACCAACTGTAGGATTTTATATTACTATAACGCTTATGTTTTTGTCCTCTGTGCGTGTCTGTTCCAGTACGGGAACGTCGGTCCGATGGCCATCACTCTGTGCCAGAGCCTCGGCCAGAACATTGGGATGAGGTGGAACAACGCACGCAACTCCGCAGGTGAGAAACACAGTGGATGGAAGGGATAACAGACAAAGAGGTGTCTGATTTAGCGTGCGATAGAGAGAGAGAGAGAGGGAATGACTGATAATGCAGCGGAGGGGAGGGATAGGGAGACAAAAAGGATCTATAAAGCCAGGGCAAAGCACGGAGAGAAACATAGGTGAGGGTAAGACACAGGAGGGAAGAGATAGACGGTCAGGTTTTGGGGGTGAGGGGGGGTTGGATACGGAGAGAGTTGGGTGCTGGTATCTCAGTCTGTGCACTATGGGTCCATCTGTAATTAGAGTTCTCCATTAGGTGATTAGTCACCTGAGTCCGAGGGTGGGGGGTGGGGGGGTTAGAGCATCGCTGCCACTGAACAATGGGCTGGGTGATTAATGTTGAAGAGCCATTAGCTCCATCATTCAATGCCAGGAGGAGAGCGCAGTGCACAGGCTATGGGCCCTTTACATATCTCAGGAAAGGTCTCAGTATCTAGGAAAGGCTTCATAGTACAATGCATTTTGTGTATCCTTACTTTCTTCCTTGTCCATCCCAAATCTATTTCTTAGAACTCACTGCAGCTAGTGAAGTGTTACAGCTTGAGTCGTAAACGGTTATCACCAGCTATTTTATCCAGCGATTTATTTATATTACTTTTACCCTCCTCATTCCTGCCTCTCCTCCTTTCTTCTCGTCTTCTTTCATCCCTCTCTCCCAGGAGACTGCAGGTGTCCAGATGCCTGGTTGGGCTGCATCATGGAAGACACCGGGTAATGATCCATGTCACTGCGCATTGGAGTGAAGAGCAAAAAAACATAACACAACCATGAAAGAGCTCTCTCGCCATTCCATATTTGTAGAGACTGAACCATTAACATTAACATTAACAGCAGGACTGTTTCTTGTCAGTCTCTCTCTAAGCTGTAATTTGTTCCATTCATTTCACTCAATTAGACACTTGAACACCTGTAACAGAGAGTTGCTTTGACTTTTACTCAGATCTCGATGAGCCAAGCCAACGATAATCGCAGCTCCTATTTGATGCATTAAGCAAATTTGTTGAAACATCAAACAGTAGCGGCTGGCCACCATGAATGGTGAATTAAAAGCATTTACTATATGAGTGATATTGATTTGGCTGTCCATACCAGATGGAACAATACAGATTTCAGTTATCATTTGAGTAATATCTTACTACAGATGGTAACATTTCTGTCAGATTGCAAAGTGATGGCACAGACTCCCACACTGGATCTGGCATTCCTTACTGGCAAGAAAAACATTGTTCTGATTTTTTTTTTTTCTGCCTCTCTCCTCGTTTTGGTCTCCTCATTCTTTGTGTGTCTCTCTCTGTGTGTGTGCTTATGAATGTAGATACTATCTGCCCAGAAAGTTTTCTCGCTGCAGCGTTGATGAGTACATCCAGTTCCTACTCCAGGGGGGCGGTAGCTGCCTCTTCAACAAGCCCAACAAGGTGAGGGCCATGTGGGGATGTAGGATGCAGTGAGGCTTGGCCTGGTCTAGTGTGGAGTGGAGTGGAGCTGATTGCCTCTGAGCACTATTATTTATAGACTAATTAATTGTCCCTATGGCCTAATTTCCCTCAGAACACATATTTACTGACAGTACAGTAGCCACTGACTTCACATACTTGGCTGTTTTCTCTCATGTCCCTTTACCTCCTGCCAACAATCTCCTACATTCCTGACACATTTTACCTCTCCTCCATCTGTCCCTCACTTATATGTGCATATATATCTTTCCCTCTCATTCTCCCTCAGCTGTTGGACCCTCCAGAGTGTGGGAATGGCTTTGTGGAGCTAGGAGAGGAGTGTGATTGTGGATCACAAGTGGTGAGTTACCGATTGGACACGATGTGTGTTTACATCTCTCTGGGTGAATGTGAGTCCTTTAACCTACCGCAGATGGGTAGTGTGTCCATGCTCTCTCTCGGTGTTGGCACTGGAGGATGTGGTGGAACAGAACTGACAGCTTGTTTTGCTGTGTGTGGTTGTAGGAGTGCGCCCGCAGTGGAGGAACCTGCTGTAAAAAGTGCACACTTACCCATGATGCCATGTGCAGTAACGGACTCTGCTGCAGTGGCTGCAAGGTGAGTCATTTTATATCACTGTTCTTACAGAGTGTCCAAAAATCATAGGTGTGAACTAAATGAGTATCAAAACCGATTTGTGTGAGGCAGAGAAGTGCACTTCAACAATTCAATTCTTGTTTGAGTGCTGAGCCAAAACAATCTAATCCACGTTGACTACTCAAAAAAGAGTAGCACAAAAGTAGCACATCCAAAATTAGGGAAAAAATGACTGAAAAAAATGCTGACATTTCACTTATTTGTTGTGGCACACACCACGAAACACATTTCAGCGAGAAAAACCTTCATCAGAGAATTTAGCGTTTCAAATGTTTTGTGGTGTGTGCTCCATTAAATGAGTGAAATGTGAGTATTGTATCCAGTCATCAAAACTGCTTGTCAGAAGTTGGATTCAAACTCACGCCTCCATTTGGAGACCACAAACTCTGGCGCCTTAAACCACTTGGCCATCATGACAACTGGTGTACTACTCCTACAATTTCAGGCTTTTCAGACAACCTGTTGGTGCATTTTCATGCATTGCAAAATCAACTGTATAACCAGACATGTTATGTTGTTATGTTGTTATCTCATGCCTTCTGATGCTGTGTTTCAGTATGAGCGGAGGGGAGTGGTGTGTCGTGAGGCGGTGAACGACTGTGACATCCCAGAGACCTGCACTGGAGACTCCAGCCAGGTAGCATGGACTGCAGCATAGGGAAAGCACTGTGAGACCACTTTAACCTCCAGTCTCCACTAAATCATGTCTTTTCTCCTTTTGTAGTGCCCGCATAACGTCCACAAGCTGGATGGATACATGTGTGATAGTGTTCAGGTAAGTGCTGGTCTGTTTTCTAGTTTTCTAATCAGGTGACACCCTTGGCTCTATCCTGGATTATACTCTTGTTGCCTCTCTTGTTCCCAGGGTCGCTGTTATGGAGGTCGATGCAGGACTCGTGACGGACAGTGCAGGGGACTCTGGGGTTACAGTAAGTACTGTATTCATCTACAACACCACCACCCCTTGTACCTGCACAGGGTGTGTTATATAGTCTACATATTATATAGTCCTTTCTGGCTTTGTAGTCTCATGCCCCTTGCCACCGTGTGGGTGTTAGTTTGATTTGTGAGGATTTGTTTGCTTGGTCTCCCAGATTCAGCAGATCGGTTCTGTTACGAGAAGCTAAACGCTGAGGGAACGGAGAAAGGAAACTGTGGACCGGGTCCCGAAGGCCAAGGCTGGCTGCAGTGCAACAAGCCGTGAGTCACGTTATTCCTATTCCCCTTACTGAGGCTCTTGTACAAGAATATGGCTGTGTACACACTATTCATCTTTTTTTTTTATTTTTTTATTTTTTTTTTTACAAAAAAGCAGTGCCTCAACTACATTTTGTGCTGATAATTAAAACTGGGTCAGGTAGCTGCCATTGTCAGCAGAGGGTGCTTACATCCAACTCTCAAAACATTTACCAGAAACTCCCATGGCACAGTCCGTGTGCTCCGTAATCACTCTGTATGAGCATAGTTTCTGGGAATTTGCTCACAACTACAATCAACTTTTATAGCAGTACTTTATCTATTTTCATTCTGGTTGTTGTTGTGAACAGTCAGATGACTTTGTAGTGTGAAACCTAGCCTCTTCTTCGTTGGGACTGGTCAGATTACGAAAAATGGTCCAGATCATATGTGCTCCACTATAAAGCTGAACTTTCCTCAACTTTAGAGCGCTACACTCACCAACACAGCACTGTTTCCAAAGCAGCCACTTTCCATCCCCCTTGCCACCGCTCCCCTTTTCCTTTAATGTTAAAAATGTGTTTGCAATTTGAAAAAAGTGAAGTAGTGTGAACACACCATAAATTTTCTGCCATTGCTTTATCCTTTATTTCAGGGATGTGTTATGTGGCTTCCTGTTCTGTGCCAATATGACGGTGAAGCCAAAGTTTGGAGACCTGCAGGGCGAGGTGACCAGCCTGACCATTTACCACCAGAACAAGTACCTGGACTGCCGGTGAGTGGGACAAGCCAGCACATCCATCTCATCTCCTACAGTTCCCTCAGTCACTATGTTTATCCCTCCTCCTCCACCTCTCTGATGTGTGTGTGTCTGTGTTCATGCTTGGCTCAGAGGCGGCCACGCTCTGCTGGAGGACGGCTCAGACCTGGGCTATGTGGAGGACGGCACTCCTTGTGGTCCCAACATGATGTGTCTGGAGCGACGCTGCCTCCCTGTGGCAGCCTTCAACCTCAGCACCTGCCCCGGATCTAACTTCGGACGCACCTGCTCCGACCACGGGGTAAAAGTCCTAAACATGGACACTGCTTTTCACTGAATTGTTTCCGTACTCCTGAGAGCATCTACATGGTGATTCTCATACTAACTAATGTCTCTCTCTCTCTCTAAGTGTGCTTGTCTCATTCTCTTTGCTTCTGTCTGAGTTGATTTTCATCTCTCTCTCTTTCAGACTTGCAGTAATGAGGTGAAGTGTATCTGTGACAGGGACTACACAGGGAAGGACTGCAGCGTCTTTGACCCGATCCCCGAGCCTACGGTCCCGACGGGCCCAGAGAAGAAAGGTCCATAGCACTCCCACTCTGCCTAGCTGTCTGTCTATCTGTCTGTCTGTCCGTCTGTCTCATATCCCCCTCATAGTCTCTGCCCATCATCACTGTAGCTTCTCTGTATACTGAAGTGGAGTGTAATATCTTGTCCTGCTCTAGCAAAAAGAATAGTTCACCTAATGTACCACCTAATGTATGAATCAGTTGTGAGAAAGTTAACATCGATGTTTAGACCACACAGTGTTTTCCTTCCTGCTGAGTCTTTGTTTTTATGTGGGAGTGTGTGGGTGTGTGTTGCGACACATTTACTGGTTAGAGCATATGTGCATGTACGTTAGCGTGAGTGCCTGTGTGTATGCGTGCGGCGGTATGTCTTGCAGGCACTGCCATCCTCAAGTGTCTTCCTTACTTTCTTGCAGTCTGCCAATGACACAGAGCAATTGAGCAGCTGCTCTCATAGGGCAAAAAACCAAAGCCACCCTGAGCAAGAGGGTGTCCAGCTGAAAGAGCAGGAGAGGGGGAATGAGAACAAAGTAATAAAACACGCTCTCCTTTTTTTAACTGTTGTCTCCCTGATCTCCCTCGCTCACCCGCCCGTTCTCCCACCTCCACCCCACGTGCTGGACCCTCTTTCCTCTCTTTCCCTTCATCTCTCTCTCTCTCTCTCTCTCTCTGTCGGCAGGTATCTTATGATCTATCTCTTTCTATCTCTCTCTCTATCTCTCTAGTTGATGTTGTTGATGTACGGTGTTGATGCTGTCCTCTGATGTGTGTTTTTAGTGGTGTTGTTTTGTTTCTGCCCCTCCTCCTCCTCCTCCTCCTCCGCACCCCTCCTCCCCCCCTCCTTCCTCTGCGCAGGTCCCAGTGGCACCAATATCATAATAGGGTCCATCGCAGGTGCTATTCTCCTGGCAGCTATAGTCCTAGGGGGAACAGGATGGGGATTTAAGTAAGAGTTCTGGCATGCCTTTGTGTACCTGTCTGCTTCTACCTAAAGGCCCCCCCCCCCCCCCCCCCCCCCCCCTTCACTCACACCCCTCTGAAACAAATGCCCGTTTGCAACTCATTGCCCAAACCGGGCAGGGGAAGTGGGGAGTCGAGTCTGAGACGTGCTAATGCTTGGACTGCTGTGGCATTACTCCGTACAAAACGTCACACTGGTTGTTTTGTTTTCTTCTGATACAATCTGACATGGCAAGATCAACCCTAAATTCCTTCCTGCACCTCTCCTTCCCCTCCCTCCCCTGCCCCGAATTAGCCTAGCCTTTTTTTCCAATACTGATAGGGCAGGACCGAGATGCTATTCTGCCAGGAAACACTTGACTACAGCAATCTCGTCAGCGACCGATACGGAGTCCACTAGATTTATCCGCCCTGGCTGCTTCACATGCAACTAACCCGACCTAGTCCACTGGTGCCACATCTGGAAGTTCCCCTATTTGCAGTTTTCCCCTAACACATCTCCAATCCCTTTAGTCCCCATGTAGCAGTGAACTATTGTAATGGTTGCAGTGGATTATCTTAAGCACCGTTTCTTGACATGCTTTACCTGTAGTGCTCTCTTAGCCTGCATTAGCCTGTCTTTGTCCGATAGGCAGCGCCCTAACCCAGATGCCCTCGCTGAAATGCTTCTTCTGCGCTGCTCCACCTGTGCATGCTCGCTTCTGTTCACTCCTTATGCTCTGACCTAAAAGGACTGCGACCACTTCCCCTTCCACGTTCATATTCATGAACTGGTTCTGGTTACGGAAAGTCTGGTTACTTGAAAAGCAAGCAGTAGTCAACAATCCTTTTAGGGCCAGAGGTAAGTGTCTGTGCATGTGTGCATGAGCTGTGAGCAGCTAGGCATCTCTTGGTAGTCCGACCTTTGGCTTGGAAGATGGGTGTCATAGTCCTGGCCGGGTGCCAGACCCTGTCAGACTCAAACCTTATGGGACTGAGAGGGTTGGTGCCACGACTATTATAGACCTGCTGCATGTGTTGTCATCACTATAACCTGGCAAGAAGGATGTTGGATAGGACTGGTAGATGAATGATGGACCGACTGACTCATTGCTTGATACATATTTTTGCTCTCAAATCTGACACTGCCGTGGTTAAATCTCAGCTGAGTATGAGCCAGTCAACAATGAAAGAAAATGATTCAAATGTTATTTGAGCTTTAATATGATTACATTTCATATTAGTGTGTAAAGCCCATCGTTTTGTGCAATTTTGTGCAGAATTAGGTGATCTTTTTTGTGCACGATTCTATTGTCACTGCTTCTTCATTAGAAATTTCATGTCAATTCTAATGCAAGTTGACTGCTGATGGGCTTTATAACATGCTTCTAAGTCAGTTACTTTGTTGGTGGTCAACATGTCTTTGTTCCTGTTGTTACTGATGTCTCCTGACCTTGTGTCTTTTCTCTCAACGTGTTCTCCCTGGATGCAGGAACATCCGAAGAGGAAGGTATAACCTTGCAGTACCATGAACCCTGTGATGTTGGAATGGCATCCCAACACCTCCCATCCCATCCCATCCCATCCCATCCCATCCTATCCTATCTTATGCCAGCTTCTCTCAGCATGGCTGCTAACTCCATCATCCACCATCTGGAGCTCATCCCATGGCTCATCTCCACAGACCATCAGCCGTCTTACTACCATAGCATTAGTTCCATCTCACCGCTCCTCTTGCCCTACTATAATCCTAGCAAATTACCCAGAACGCACTTCAACCCCAATCCCATCTAATGGTCTTTCACACCTGTATTGCAGTGTGGTTTCGCTTTCATTTCTCAGGCATCTTCATCCCCTCTCCTCTATGCTCCCATCTATATTTTCATAGCATATTTCTACAACTGCGTTTCTGCCTCTAACGACCTCTCCTGTGCTGTCTTATACTTCCCTTCCAGATCTGGTGGAGGATAAGATGCCTGTCTGTCTTTCTGTCTTCGTGTCTTGTCTACTCCTGTCTTCCTCCTCGCACTGTGTCGTTTCCACATCGGAGAAGAGGGAAAAAAAAAAGTCTTCCACTCCTGTCCTAGATCTCTCCAAACCTCTTCCGATATCGTCTCCTCCACTCTCCTGTCTGCTCCTCGTCTGTCCCCCTGCCTGGCTCCGCCCTGCTTTGGGCCCATGGAGCTCCTCTCACCATACCAGCCAAATCATATTCCTGTGGTTGCTGCCAGCAGGCCACTGAGGATTGTGTCCGGGCCACGCCTAGAGTGAGCAGGTGGCTCTCCCTGTGGGAGACACCAGGGTCTTCCTCCAGTCCGGCGGCTCTAAGAATGTGCTTTGGTGTATGTGTACCTCCTATCCTCGCGTCTCGGACAGTCTGATGAAGAACATATCAATGGTGGACCAATTCAATATGAGACAAGTCTTTCCAATGCCTGCCTGCCTGCCTGTACACAAACTATCTGGCCACTGATTGAGTCCACAGTTACCTGCTGGACAAGCACAGACTGGCCATCTAACAGACTATTGAAATGCTGAAATAATGTAATAGGAACTGAATAGGTTCTTTTTGTCTTAAGGACCTGAGGCTCAGCCCTCCAAGGCCAGGCCTTGTCTAGGTGCAGCTCAAAATGGACAATGATCTGCCCGTAAATTTTTAATCTACAAAGCTATGGAAACATGGGTACAATTGAAGAGAATTCCTGCATTGGACTGTTGGTGGCAAGTTTTCCAAAGAGAGATTGAGGAAGGACCAACGATCGTACAAGAATATGACTCGAGAACCAGTAAACCGTTAGCCAGAGCCCAGACTGACAACTGAGTTTATGTTTTGTGTTAATTGTTATTTTAACTTGAGGGATCTTATCTGCCCACCCCACAAGTTTTTCAGGTACAAAAGGGAAGCTAGGTGTTATGGTTTTGGGATCATTTTAAAACACTGAAACTTTGAAGCAGCAGAGACCGTAACTTAGTGTTTTCAACCACAGACCTACCGACATACATTCCACCTCTAGTGTTAACAAGAAATCTGTCTGTATGTGTGCTCACCACCTTCTTGAGGCCCAAAGTTTGTATGCTAAGGAGGTTTAATATGTGTTTATTCATGGGTGAATGTATGGGTGTGAGAGATTTTTAAAGAAAAGAGAGAATGTATGTTTACACTAGTGTTAGGGGCAGTTGTGTCCGTATACACCTCGACACTCCTGTTATCACAGGTAGATAGACAGGTTTTTACCTCTAGAATTTCATCTCTTTCTACGACCTGTTGTGCTCGGCAGCCATGGCACCATAACGGCAGCACATTAATAAAGAAGTAAATGGTTTTTAATGTCATGTACCTACATAAAATGAGCACTAGCCAACTGTATGCACACCTATTTGTAAATATGTGCAAGATATACTGAATGTTAAATACACTGTATGGAAATTAATTTAAAAGCTATGTTAAATAATGAGTTTTATCCGTTTCAGCAGACATATAGCTATCTGTCTCTTGACATGACTTGATCTCTCCTGTAGTCTGTACCATCCATTCATCTATCAATGTGGCATAATGGCTAAGCTGGCCGTCTAGCCATTTCTCTATCATTCCAGCTATCACAGAAATGTCATGAACTTTTTGTACATTTGTTGATAGCCCTCGAGCCCTGGGTTGACCTCAGCCCAGAGACTTCGCAACGATCCCCAGGTTCCCCACTGTAAATGAGATTAAAAGAGATTTAGTTTGGGGTTGAGGAGGCAGCTTGTCTGATATGTGCGTATGAGGTCAGTTTGATTCTGTTGAGCTTTGCACTATGGCAGATGCACTATTGTTATTACAATATGTACAGAGTTGGTATCAAATACAATCTGTTTGATGGTCATTTTGACGTTTAGGGAAGCAAAGAAAAAGAGATGCATCTTATCCCCGTATTTTTAGACACTATCTTTTTGAATTGAGACAAAAAGAAAGAAATGAACCAAGCCCTGTAGATGAATTGAAATGAAGGGAAAATAAAATACAAAAAATGAAACCACACCTCCTACTCTCACGTCTCAGTGCCTTACTGCATCGGTGATTCACTGTTTTAATAGATGGCTAGATGTGGAAGTGTCCTGCATCTGAAAACCAAAGTTTTTAAATATCGTATTTGTCTTGACATGAAATTGCAGCGGGTATGGGACAAACGGTAGTTAAGGACAGAACAGAATCATACATCAATATCTACTTTTTGTTTCGCTGAATTGTATAGCTCCAGAGGTACTATGATCAAGTTGGTTGTGCACTTCTACCCTGAAATTTTAAAGGGAGGGAAGCAAAAATATATATTAAAAGAATATGTTATTTTAATTATAAACAAATTATCTGCAGATGACAGACAAATGATCTGGATGTTTCTCCACCCAGTTCAATAACACCATAGGTGGTTGACAAGTCATTCAGTACAAGACAAGAGCACATATCACACTCCTGATACCAAGGCACAGAGGCATTTCTGCTTTCATTAAATAAAACCTGTAACAAATTCATTAACAAGTACATACCCTCGTCAAAGATGGAACAGAGGCATACAAGCCAGCTACTGATTATAAAAATAACGTTTATAAAAGGCTGATGACAGCCAAGACAGAATACGTTGATCTGAGCTTGATCAACATGAATCAAGTGATGAATTCCTCCTTTTTTTCCACAGCGCATAACTGTGTGTGTTGTGTTTTTTCTGCCAAATACTGTATCGAATGTATAGGGTCTGTCTCTGTAGGCTGTCCAACATTCTTTGGTATGTTTTCATGAGAGAGCTGGATGAGGAAGTAGGGTTAGGAAGATGAGGGATGTCATTCGGCGACCTCTCCGGTGTCCCACTTGGTTTTGGGATCCTGCCACCAGTCGGCCATGAAGGACTCCTCGTAGTCTCCGACGCCCTCGAACTCGGCATCAGGAGGCTCTGAGTGAGTGGCGCCCGGTTCTTCCGGACCTACCACGTCCTAACAGCGCAACACAAAACACTCACAGTCAACGGCAACACACATCTGTCTGGTACATAGTCCTAGTTGGCACTTGGAAAACACCTAAGCAAGCATTTCTCCCTTACTTTTACTGCATCTGGCACTTCTGTCACTTTTTCCCTTTTTTGCGTCTATAAATCTCTCACTTGAGCACCCTGTAATTCACTCCCACTCCTCCCCCGCTCAGGTCCAGGCAGTGTGTTGAGCTGGGAGGGGCTGACCTGAGTTAAATGCATGTGGCAGGGCCTCAGTGGCCAACACCTCCCAGCCACATACCACACGCTACTGGTGGAAAACACAGCCAACCCCCCCCCCTCTCTCTCTTTCTTCCTTTCCCCCGTCTTAATCCCCCCTTTCTCTCCCTTTCATCCTCTGAGCCTTTTTCTTACGCTTTCCTTTCCACAGTGTCAACAGTAGTCATGTAGGCAGTCACTCTGCTCTCAGGATCTGCTCCTCCAAAGTAAGCGCGTGACTAAAGGTTTACAACCCCAAATTTGTTTTATGAGGTTTAGTTTTCATTCACAGTAACTAAAAGAAAAACAATGAAAATGTCTGAAATTGTTACGCACATTGTAAACCCAAGATGGATCGTCTGATTTAACTTTTTATGTTGAGCCATGTCAATCTGCCCAGAATTTGTTGTTCTCTTAAAAATAGTAATAATAATAATAATGTGATAATTTATTGATTCTGTAGGGAAATATATATTTACTTTTGCTTAGGAGGTCAGAGGTCAGGCTCAGCCACAGAAGGATCCAGTGTCTTGATCAAGGACCCTTCAAATAATTGGTGGCCGACACAAGGGCTTCAAGCCGGGTCCACTGAAGAACCCGGGTTTCTACTGCCCAATGTTCGCTCTACTTTGCCCCCATCTCTGCCTTGCCCCATCATAAGAACCTTACCTCGTCGTCTGTTTGTAGGTAGTTCATTGCAAACTCCAGCATCTCTTTCTGCTTGGTCGTCTGGTTAAAGTATGTCAGCGCCTCCTGTAAAACAAATCAGCTGTTCTGTTTACCTGAGCAACAGGCGAGAACAAAGCGACGTCTCGCTGTTTTATGGCACTCTAGTCAGCTAAGCGACAGATTTGGCCTGTTTTCTTTTTGTGTACTGCTCTTTTTGCCTTTGATTTTCGGAAGCCTTCAAGTGTTTACAGCAACTTCTTTTGAAACTGAGGCCGTTTCAGTAGGCAAAGAGCTTTGTGGGTTTGCCCAATTACATGCAAAGCTGGCACACTGCCACTGCTGCCAACGCTACAAGTATATGGGATCCTAATTACCACCAAGATTGTGTTAACGTTCACACTAAACCACTTTACGCTATAGTTTTCCCGCTTTGGTTCAGTATAGCCAGTGTGAGCTTTGCTGCCTCTTTCTGCTGCTTCTCAGCAATCTGATCTACTTCAGCTCTTGTTAGCGGACTAAAAAACCATTGGAGTCACATTAGGTTGGACCTCAAAGTCCTGGAAGGTACGGAGAAGAGTAACGGGGTCGTTGTTTCACTCACCGGCCGAGGCTGGAAGTGACTTTCTTCTAGTCCCCACTGCTCCCGGTAGAAGTGGTAGTACACTACGTTTTGCTGCATCACCTGGTCGTTGGGATCAAACAGCATGTAACTGGCCGCACACGGAGCGGCGTTCTTTACATCATTCACTGTAAAGGGACAGAAAATAATACACCTGTTATGACAGTGTATTGTAATGTGCCGTGAAACATGCTGTCGATAGCCCATTTCCAGGATAACGGTCATTGTCATAGTCCTTACGTTTATAATAGGCAAACTGGAGGTAGTGGTACATGGTGGCTACGAACTTCTCCACAAAGAAACCTCCAACGTTGGGCATCAGATCCTCCTCGCATTTCACCTTACACTTCAGCACCTCAGCGTACAGATCTGAAGGAAGCAGGAGAGAGAGAAAACAAGAGAGAGAGAAAACAAGAAAGAAGCAAAACCAACACCGGTTATTTTCCCCCCTTCGACTTTGCCTGAAACTGCTCCTGAAAGAAGAGGAGGATGTCCTCTGCTCACCCGCCAGCGTAGGGTAGAAGTCTTTGAACTCGGTGATCTCGTACGAGCCCTCGCAGCCCGCTAAGCACAGGTCGTATATTTTGAAGTACTCTGTGATGGCGTGCTCCATGTTGCGGGCGCTGCTGCTGAAGTCCCCGCTGTTGTAGAGCTTCACCGCCTTCAGGAACACACTCTGGGGGCGACAAAGACCGCAGAAAGCACAATTTGAATACAGTGTGGCGTGCGTGTGTTTGGTACACCGGAGAAGGACGATAATGCTAAGTTACGAACCTCGTACGGCTGCTCCTCGTGGTCGATGAGGTATTCTTCCACGTCTAACAGGGTCTTGTAGTAGTTCATGTTCTTGGTTAAGTAGGGATCATCTGGGTTCTTCTGTAGGAAGGTGTGGGCCGCTGCCACAGCCTTCTCCAGGTGGTTTAGCTGAGGCAAAATGATAATAATGATGATAATAATGGGATTGCAATGGAGGTCACAGGCTTTAGTTTTTGAGATAGAAGACAGAAGAAACTTGATAGGATTGATTGAACATGGACATCTGTCCTATTTAAAAATCTTTTTAAATAGCTTTTTAAATAGGACAGCTGTCCATGTTGTCACTGGTGTCACCCTGACGAAGACTTTCCTGAGTCGAAACACGTTGGTCTATCCATCATCCATGCTGTAATAAAGGATTTTTACCTTCAAAATCAGAGTGCCTTGGGTCCCTGCTTGACTGCCTACCAGAAGGATTTCTCAGTAAGCTGGACAGTCAGTTAGTGTTTTTTAGCCTATTCATTATCTTTCTCCCCATCCTTGAAGAGCACCTGATTTTTTACCCTTTACCTCAACTCCACTCACACTGTTTTGTTTTTTTTGACCCAGTGTAGCACCATCTTTTGTTTTTCTTTATTTTATTGTATTTTTAATGCTTATTTAAAATGAAACTTCACATCTGTCACTGAAACAAAAGGGCTTTTCAACAGCCATTCCTATCATAACTGCTGCTCCTTGGATAACATGACCTCTGACCCCTCGGCTCCAACAACTACTAACAGAACACAGGGTTTTCTTGTGGAGCTGATGAATAGAAAACTACTAGTGAATAGCAGGCGTGTGGTTATAGTTCGGCCCACAATTCTGAATTACACACTAATGTAGGGCAGTGCACAGGTGAAATGTCAATAAGATGAGGAAGATAAATGCAGACCAATGGACAAAAGGATGAACTGCACTCAGAGATGTAGAGGAGGAGGGTAAACCCACCTACAGTACACTCAGTTTACCCACTTTTTTAGGCTGATATAAATCTGTATGATCTACCTTCATAGTATAAATTACAGAAAGTAGTATCAAACTGATATGAGGTTTGGCTCTTTAAAGTAAAAAAAAAAAAAATGGTTTTATGCAAATATAATTGATTTTTGTTCATATTGGTGGTTCTTTACCCATGATCATCACCGACTGGAGGTCATAGTTTACCCACCTTTTTATTTATTTATTTATTTTTATTATATCACTGAATGTGCTTTAAGGCTGGACAAACCTGCAAACCATAACCACTGTGATTGTAAGCTTGCAGACTAGTTATATTTTGATCTGATGAGTCTCCATAATATTCCTAAATTCTAAATCATAACAGAGGTCAGAGGTCACTGATGGCTGTCACTGATGCTCTTCATCACACCTATGGGAATGAATGTCTATGACCATGAATAACCTGCAGATTACCTGGTGATGGATGCTGAGGAAATCTTCATCACATTTACACACTGAGGGAGAATTACTTTGGAGATGACCAAAAAATCCCCTTATACAATTATTTATTTATATAATTTATTCATATAATTTATTTATATAATTATTTAAACACATTTAAAAGGGGGAACGCCACCCATTTTAAGAATTCACATATGTCATTCCTGTGCCCCAGGATAGTTCAGTCAATACTTGTGAACGTGCACCACTCTTTCCAAAAGCTTGAGAACTAACCCTTGAATCTGTGATGTCACTGCTCCATAGACAGTGAATGGGAAACTGACTTTTTTGATTTTTGTGTGAGTTCTTGCACCCAAATTAGGTGTAACTTATGGTTCATATCTGTTAGCAAAGCTAGAATATAAACTTCACTTTGGTGAACTGGCTCCAAGTCAGCGCTCCATTCACTGTCTGTGGAGCAGCCCACGATTTTACACCCCATTCACAAATTCAAGGGTTCTCTCTCTGACTTCTAGCTTTAGGAAAAGAGCGGTGCGAGCTCACACGCATTGACTGAAATGTCCTGGGGCAGAGCAATAACATGTGAATTCTTAAAATGGGGTGTCATTCCCCTTTAATAAATCACTTTTTAACGCCTGAGCAAGAAAATCTAATCTATTGTACATTTATTCAGTCACTTCTTCACCCTGCAGCGCCCTGTGTCTGACAGGACAGAGGAGAATAGGGGGACTGTTTGATGGGGGGAACATTGGAAGAGACGTGGCACATACTCAACTGAGCTGAGCTGCTTTGTCGAGAGGGGAGCTGAGGAGAGCAGCTGAGGGGAAATTATCCTTTACTTCTCGTTCAGACAAAATCAGCCTCTCGGTGAGTCAAGGCGAGTGAATCTGCCTCGAGGAACCGACTGCAGAGTCTAGACACTTCATATTGCTGAATGATTGCGCCCCATTACGCACAGTTATCACGAGTCCACACCTCTTCCCTTGCAGTTTTATGGTCTTCCAGTAAGAGCTATGGCAAGTATCCTAACACAAGATCACTGTAATATCCCTATAGGGCTTATTGTGTGTCTTCTGTACTCAAACATGACTTTATAGTGACCTTATCGTACTTTATGGTATTGGGTATCACTATAATATTCATATTATACCCACTGTAAGGACTTAGTGTGTCTGTTGCACTCAATCGTGAGTTTCTAATGGTATTTTTTTTTTTTACATCCCATAGTATTGCTATAGGATTTTCTGTGGTATAAGTTTTGACTCTGGCTGTATAAAGTTATCATAGAATAGTTCTTTCGTTATTTCGTCTTTCATAAGCGGCATTATCCAATCTTGGGCACTACTATACACACACACACACACACACACACACACACACAAAGCCTTTCGGCCTCACCTGGTAGTGTGCATATTGTATGTACCGATACGGCGTCCTCTTGTCGAAATCTTCCAGTAAATCCCTCCGTGGGTAGGCGATGTTAAACACCGGGAAGGTCGCCTTGCACTTTTTCAGGCACGCAGCCCGGAGAAGGAAATGCCGCACGACGCGGAGGTTGCTGTCGGCGAACGGAGTGTCGCTGTCCCGGCTGACGGAGCTGCAGTTGCGGCTGCAGAAAGCCTCGCTGTCCCGCAGCAGCCGGTGGAGCCGCAGGCTGAGCTCCAGGTACTTGATGCTGTCTGCCCAGTTCTGCGCCGCGTACTGCTCCAGGGCATGGCCGTACGCGGAGTCCAGCGGCATGAGGTCGTTCCGGGGGAAACTTTTAAAGCTGTACTCTTCGTACTGAGCCTCGACCAGGGCCGGCAGGAGGAAAAACACACAAAAGCTTTTCAGGAGCATTGTTTTTCCTTCGCTGGTTCCCCGAAGTGTCTAATCTTGTTTTGAATGGGTTGGGAGACTTCTTTTTCAGTGGGGAATTGACATGTCTACCCGCACGTAGGCTTTAATGCTTTATGCTAGAAGCGTCAAGCTAGCCGGAATTCAACTAGGACTTCTGGTCAGACCTTTCAAAATAAAAGTCTCAACCAACAACGTTTGCTTTTAAAAATTCTGTTGAGTTTTACACAGTGGCGTAATTTCAAGGGAGAAAATACAATGTACTTCTAGTTTGTACCGGTTTCTTTGTTTAGCCAGTTTCAATTTCCATTTTCCAACCACTTAGAAAAACATGTTTCTAGGCAAGATAAGGAAGCACTCAGTACTCAGTAGTAATATTTTTGGGTTATGTCACTCATGTATTTGGTATTTTAAATTTTTCCGATTTGATCCACAAGTTGCATCTTATCAAAAAGAATTCCAGCTACCACTAGACTGCTTAAAGTGAAGAGGCATTTTGAGAATTTTTTTTATTTTTTTTTTCAACGTCTGTTTATTGGTATTTTAGTCAACAAACAGTGTATACAAATTATATGAAGTATTCCAAAAACAGTATGGAGTGTGCATACACAGACACACATAAAATAAATAAATAAAATAAAATAAAATAAATAATTTTAAAAAATAGGACACGTACAGAACATATACAGTATATAGTATAAATATCATTCAAGGTACAGAGCTGCTTTACATGGTGATTATTGACATCTTAAATTAGGTATAACCTAGTTATTGTAACAAAGAGTTAAGAGGATGTTTATTGCCTAGCCTCAACATAATCAATGAAGGGTTGCCAAGTCTTATTGAACTTCTCAATGGAACAACATAAAGTGAATTTGAGTTTTTCCAGTTTAAGGTGTTGCATAACATCTTTGATCTACATAGTGTAAGTGGGAGGCTGTGCCTGTTTCCAGTTCAATAGAATTCATCTGCGTGCTAAAAGGGTTATGAACCTTGCCACAGTAGAAGTGAGTCCTCTAAGATGACTGTCCTCTCCCGGTACCACAGCCAACACTGGGTCAGGTTCTGCTATGTGTCCCAGGATATCAGACAGAGTTTTATTTTTTGAGAATTATTTTATTGGTAGTTTGACATGCTTTCAAAAAATATGGCCCATATTCAGACCACAAGTAATCATACAGTTAATGGTGTGAAAAATTAACAAATGGAATAAGATGTAGACATTTATCTGAACAGACTGGATAAGAGAAGGAGGCAAGTGTCTTATGCTTTTATGGAGAGGATGAAAACAAAAGGAGATGTAAGGCATGTGTGGCCTGTGGAAATAGCCTACTGTGGTATTAATGCTCTTCATACTGTTTTTCGGCCCCTTTTAGCTTGTAGCTCTTCACGTGATCAGTCTTCATCGTTTAAAAACTAGATCTCTGTTCCTGAAGACTATAGAATATGAGGTCTGGTACCAAAAGTGACACATTTTAATTTTTTACTTTGAAGGTGAAATCACCTCACTTCCGGTATAACTTTGGCTAACTGACTGGCTTGACGCAGAAATCACGGTCCGAGTTTGGACTAATGCGGAGCATCAGCAGGAGGCAGAGGCTCCATCCTGCCTCCATGTTTACTGGGTCATAACACCCAACACACTCAGCAACCACTATTTATTAGTTCATTTATGTTACTGTTACTATAAATAGTGCCTAACTCCTGATCATGGCCTCTTTCTATGATTAAAATTGCAGTGGGCAGACTTCAAGTATTCATTAAAAAGAAATAAATACAGATTTGCTTTTTAGGGCTCCAGTGGTCTAAACCAGGTTGCTTTAGATAATCCTTTAGCCGTTTTGCTGATGCAGGTCGGACCTCTGGTATTTATAGCCCTTGGGTATAAACTTCTAGCTACACTAACAAACCGACATGCTGAGACATGGGATGGATAGCAGTAGATCCATGTGCATGGCTGACAAATCATTGTTGGCCCGGCCTAATTCCTAATAGTCTTTTATTTTAGGTGACTCACTATGTTCCAGATTTTGGGTATTAGGACCCAGAGGATACAGGATTGAGCTTTTTTTTCTGAGGCAGACAGATGTGCGCAGAATGCTGTGTCTAATAATTCTCTAAATTTTGGCATAGAAAAAAGTACTGGCAGTGTGGGCCTATAGGCTTGCCATATGTTTGTATCGTCGCTTAAGGATAAATGTAGCCTAGGTTATGGGCTGGTTCCTTTATAGTTTCGGCCCAGCTCCCCCTGAGCTCAGGAGGCCAGGCATTACACGTTTGCAGAATTGCATTAGGAGGTGGGTGGGGGCCCGGGGGCGCTCCTCCTCCTCCTCATCCTGCTCTGCTGCAACTACATGACCTGCCTGCTGTCAAGTCAGCCGGAGACACACAGAACAAGACCGGAAGTTACACCGATCTGTCCTTTAAAATAAAAGCATTGAGTTTTCAGTAATGCGCCCTCTGGCGGACATTTTTGAGGCCCACAGCTTTCTGAGTGAGTACATCAATGGTACCTACAGCTGATTGCATTTCTAAACTGACTCTACAGTCTCAAAAGTGCTACACTATAGACATGGTTCATTTCTGTGCTAATTTGACTATACGTTGACCAATCAATGATACTGACTGATGCTGTATTTAGATAATGGAGACTTGTTAACCATATCTGGTCAGTCAACTATCCTGCCCTTTTTTGTTAAATCTGCCCTGTGGCTAACTTTATGTGGCGACCTAGTAAGTTAGTGACCAGAAGTTGCATTTTAACATTAACATTTGTTGCATTGCTAGCTTGCTGGTTAGTTAGCTGGTCAACACACTCAGAGTTAACTCTGAGTGTTTTGGGATAATTTGGAACCAGATCTGTATTATTAGATCATTTACGTTTAGCCATTGGTTCTATAGCCTATCTACAACTTTTCCATTTGTCTCCCTAGCCCAGCAGATATATATTTAGCCGTCATTAGCATTATCAGTCCTCTAACGGCCCTCCAATTGGCGCCAGCTGGACAGATGTCAATTCAACACAACTGCAAAGCGTCTATTGAAGTGTACAGAGAAACACAAAAAATGTGAATTGTCGTGTACAACAGGTTACTCCTGAAACATTGTCTTTTTTGGTTCTTTATATAACGTTAATTCAAAGAAGACTGTAATGTCGTTTTGCCAAGAGGCTTTTATTTTGAAAACGGTGACCGGGAGTGTACTATTTTAATCTGTCGATCTTGACACTGTTCGGCCGTCGCAACAAGTTTGTACAGAGCCTTCTGCCTTCCGTTAACGCATCAGTTGGCTGGCGGTGGACTCTCTCCGCTCTCCTCCCGCTGCCCTAATTTCTCCAGTTGTTGTCATTACGCTACATGTTACAAATGGAGTCGACAACATCTTGGATTTTACTGTGCCTTCATGCCGTTATTGTGAAGTGCAATCCCGGCCCGTTACTGGATGTTGATATCGATCGGTACGACATACCCAGAGTGTGTCCTCGCGAAGTGCAGAACGAAGATTTTGTCCGTTATCACTTTAACGGTACCTTCCACACAGACGGGAAGAAGTTTGACTCCAGGTAAAGTTGTTCGCCGAAATACAATTACAGTTAACGCTAACAGAGCAGCTGCATTCACACAATACCAATTAACGTTACATATTTTTGTAGAATGTCTGAAATATGAGCCAAAAGATTTTCTAATCCCGCGGGAGTTCCATCAGTTTACCGTTCTCTTTAAGAACTATAGCAACCCTATAGTACATTTTAGAGGATTACTATACACGTATGATAGCGAAACTATAACATCATGCAGGAATATTATAGAAATGTTACAGTTATTCCACAGGAGATGGAATGCGCGATAAGGTCGCTATAAGTCCCTATTGGAATATTATAGGGACCTTCTAGTGGTTTTCCCTGCTGAATTCATGCTTGCAGACCAGTTTTGTTGCAGCCACGAGTTATTCATTGCGGACGTGTCGAGCGCCTTGGCTCTCTTATGTAATTATCTCATCCTGAAAACATAAACAACTTTGCATATATATATATTTTTTTAGTTTTTGCAGTGATATTTATATAATATCCTTCTAAAATGTTTTTATAGGATTAGGATGCTATACACACAGAAGGGGGGGGGGGGCTCTTCATAAGTTCTTTAGTTCGGGTTGTGGTTATATAATTGTAATGACTCAAAGAACCCTCTAATTTGTTATAATAAAAAATAAATCTGGCAATTTAGAATAAGGGTGATTCCTTTAAAGTCCCTTTATTACTGCTCATCTGGAACATGTCATGCTTTCTTTACAGCACCATAAACTTTCTATGGTGTTATGTTATGAGCCTCAGGGACTATTTTATGACACTGGAGAGGACCCTTTATGTTAAGAGAGTCTTTTTCATAAGTGAACCTATTGTATAGACCCACATCTCTATATTTGGTTGTCTCCACCGTCTCGAAACATGACCCCCCTGCCCCCCATCCTCCTCTTCCTCACTGCCACTCTGCAGTCATGACCGAGGCCTGGCCTTCATCAGCCAGGTGGGCCTGGGCAGACTCATCACGGGGATGGACCGCGGGCTTCAGGGCATGTGTGTCAACGAGCGCAGGAGGATCACCATCCCCCCACACCTGGCCTACGGGACCATAGGGACAGGTAATCAATCAATCAAAACTCGGTTGCACTAGCTAAAAGCACCGTTAAACAGATGTGTAAACAGAAAGCTGCTTCACCATGAATGTAGGTTTGCTGTCCTATGGTTTTCTTGGGCAATCCTGACAGCAATGCATCGCAGTAGTCAAGCCTACTAGTAACAAATGCATGGACACATTTCTTAGCATCATGTGAGCAGAGGAAAGGCTTAACTTTAGAGATCATTTTTAGTTGATAGGAAGCCATGCCATGCTTAACAGGCGGTTTGAAACTCAGATATGAGTTGGTTATGACACCTAGATTTTTAGCTTGATATGTGATTTTTTATTTATTTATTAGTTTATTTATCAGGGACAATGCAAATCAAACATTGTAACAGGTTATAATAACATGATACAGATGAGCTGCATATGGGATTTCTAGCCAAGGCTAATTTGCGACCCCTGTCCCTGGTTAGGCTTTTCTACTTAAAAAATGGTCATAACATATCATCATTACCAAAAGTACATTAGTTAATTGAGCAGATGAAGAAGACGTTAAGAACAAGTTAATTTAGAGCCCAGTCTCCCTCTGAACCCGACAGTGAGAGCAGCCTTAACAGAGAGAAAAACTAGACGCTGTCACCATACTGGTATTTGGAGTGCTGGGCAGGCAGAAGCGTGGTTTATTCTAGTTGCCGTTGTTTGTTTCTCTGATAGGCGGTGTTATTCCTCCTGATGCTGTGTTGGTGTTTGACGTCCTCCTGCTGGACATCTGGAACAGCGAGGACAAGGTCCAGATCCGCACGCTCATCAAACCGGCGAGCTGCAACCGCACCAGTGTGGCGTCAGATTTCATCCGCTACCACTATAACGGCACCCTGCTGAATGGCAAACCCTTTGACTCCAGGTGAGATAGATTTATACCCTGGAAATATTTCAACAGTTTCGACACGGAAGTATCATGATTCTGTTGTCGTTATTTCTGTGTTTTTCAACAGCTTTGATTTATGTCTCATTTAGTCACTCCAGGAACAGGACGTACGACACCTACCTGGGACAGGGCGACCTCATCAAAGGCATGGACGAGGGTCTGCTGGGCATGTGTGTGGGAGAGAGGCGGGTCATCTTCGTCCCTCCCTTCCTGGCATATGGAGAGAAGGGCTCCGGTACTAACTCATGTTTAAGATGCCTGCCAAGAATGTTTCTCGCCAGCCAAAATGATGTCACCTTCCGCGTTGTCAGTGGTCTTTCATGTGTAGAATTAGCTACTGTGTGAAATATTCAGTGAGGAGACAAGAGCAGGTTTTGAGTTTTAATTTAAAAGTTGTTTCCTCGCTTTACAGTGGTTCTTTTTTTTGTCTTCATCTTCATTTAATCTTGAGTGGCTTCATACCTGCTGTGTATTGCCACATGGGAGTAGTGTTAAGCTTGAATTAACTTTGATTGGCTCATGGTCAGAGAGCGTGTACGGTGGTCAGCAGGGACAAAAGTTAAGAGCAGACAAAGACCAGTGACTGCATATAACCAAGGCATTGAAATGTTATCATCTCAGAAAGTTAATAGCCAGTGTGGCCGGTGACTCTTACTGATTTATTTAAATTTTACTGCCATTTGGCGCATGGTGGGTGTTCATTTTGGACCCTGGCTGTGGCTCATTGTTGTATCTGGTTACTTGTCATGTATAAGATACAGTGTAAGTCTCCCTAAACACTGACTGTCACCCCAACAGGCACCCTGATCCCTCCTCAGGCTACGCTAGTGTTCGAGGTGCTGATGGTGGATCTGTTCAACCCTAAAGACGGCCTGATGGTGGAGGTGAAGGAGGCGCCCGCAGCCTGCACCCGCAGGACGGTGATCGGAGACTACATCCGCTACCACTACAACGGCACCTTCCAGGACGGCTCGGCCTTCGACTCCAGGTAAACCTGACATTTTCCACTCACATAGAAGAAACTGGATCAAGTATAAGCTGAATCCGCACTGACTGCTGATCTCTCTCTCTCTCTTTCCTCGGCAGCTACCAGAGGAACAGCACCTACAACACCTACATTGGCAAGGGATACGTGATCTCAGGAATGGACAAAGCTCTGCAGGGGCTGTGCATGGGAGAGAAGAGGAGGGTCACTGTGCCGCCTCACATGGCATATGGAGAAAACGGAGTTGGTGAGTCTGAAGTGTGGGTTTAGGGGCTTTACGAGTGAAGCAAGACTCAATATAACACATGCGTGAGTTGGTTATGTAAAGACTGGATTCAGAAGACGTTTGGAAAGGAAAAAATAAAGCTCTTAGGCTTGTTTGTGGGAGTAACTCTTACTCAGTCTCTGGGTAAATTAGTGTTTTCTCTCCCGCTGCAGGAGACCTCATTCCCAGTTCTGCTGTGCTGGTCTTTGACATCCACGTCATCGACTTCCACAACCCCAACGATCTGGTCGACATCAAGGTTACCCACAAGCCTCAGGAATGCAGCGTGACCAGCGAAGCCGACGATATGATCCAGTACCGTTATAATTGTTCCTTGATGGACGGCACCCTGCTGTACTCCTCGTGAGCGCCCCCTACTCCTCACACTGCCACACTGCATCCTCCTCCCACTCCATGCATGTAACCTCTGCTGGTTCCTTGTCTTGACAGATTTCAGTAGGCCTGAAACCGCAGCCACAACACCAGTACCATAATCTGTGATAGTTATACATGCATGACTTGAGGTTTTCATATATAGAAAAGTTCTGATCAATGCGATAGTAAAGTATACTATAACCCCGGCAATCTAATATAATATTATAGAGCTTGCTGTTGTTTGCTTATTTTCCTTTACGAAAAAGAAATATGTAATCATATATTCAAATTTAGGAGTCGCTACACAAATAGTACAACAAAACTATAAGCTATATCTAATATGCTATAGGAATGTTATAGTGAAACCATAAGAGATAAAACTATCATAAAGTATGGTAAAATCACTGCAAACTCACCATTTAATACACACACTGTAAATTCCTTTAGAAAGATTATCGGAATATTATCGTAGTTTTTCATTGAATGGTAACAGCTTATCTCTTTCCCTCTTTCCAGGGACCATTACGACTCGGCTCCCATCACGACGCTCGGGGCGAACAAGGTGATCCCGGGTCTGGACAAAGGGTTGCAGGGCATGTGTGTGGGCGAGAAGAGGGAGGCGATCGTACCGCCCCACTGGGGCCACGGAGAAGATGGAGGTCAGTCAACAGCTCTGCTCTCTGCACACTCTCCTATCTCTCCTTTTTCCCTTTCCTCACGCTCTCCTCTCGCCCGGTTTCTGCAGCCAGAGGCGTCCCCAGCAGCGCCGTGCTGTTCTTCCAGCTGGAGCTGCTGGACCTGAAGAAGGGCGTGCCCGACGGCTACATGTTTGTGTGGCTGGGAGACGGCCCAGATCCACTCTTCCCTGCCATGGATCTCAATGGAGACAAAGAGGTCCCACTGGAGGAGGTAAGCCCACAAGCCATGTCGGTCCAAGTCTAGGAACGTCTAGCCAAACCTTCTTTTGCCTGCTAAATGCATCATTCAAAGCAATGGCTTTGGCAGCGGCAACGCTATTTAACAGCGCTACTCCGTCTCCAGTTTTCAGACTTCATCATGCTCCAGGTGAAAGAAGGTAAAGGTCGTCTTCGGCCGGGGATAGACGCTGACGGCATCATTAATGACATGTTCAAAAACCAGGACCGCAATAAGGACGGGAAGATTGTATCGGATGAACTGAAACTGAAGGAGGACGAGGACCCAGACAGCGCCAGACGAGACGAGCTGTGAAGGAGCCGCGTGTTCGAGAGGGGGGCAGGGGAGCACAGGCTCTCAGTAGCTGTGGTTATGCCGCCATGTTAGTAACTATTGCGCAACTAATTTGAGGTTTGGAAAATATTTCAGATATTGAAGTAGTTGGATCCAGTTGGATGGCCTCAGTGTGTTGTGTGAATCAGACAGTTTATTTTGCTACATTCTGTTAAAATATGCAAACAAACTCACAACTGTTGCAGTAAAAATCAGTCAATGAAAACAGAGTCCAAAGTGGCTGAGCAACATTGACAGAACAAGAAAACATTTATGCAGTCAGTATTTAAGTATGTGCTACACTCTAGAAAACAGGTTTTTGAAAATGTGAAAGAAATAAAAATGGTCAGTAGAGAAAATGTGTTCTGTAGTGAAAGATACATTTTCCTCAACCATTTACATTGAACTACCTTTACCACCATTTGGGCTGGGCCCATCTTCCTAGAACATCCAGCCAATTAATCTGATTGGCTGATGGACTAGCATCATGGATGTAGAGTCAACGCTGTGCCTTAGACCTTCCCCACATATAAAATTATGTAAAGACCACTGGCTGTATAGTTTAGAGTGGCTATTTTGTGCAATAACAGAAATTCTATTATAAAAGTGTCATGTGTTGTGGACCGCATCACATAATAAACTGTTTTATAATAAAATGAAGAAAATATCTAGTTTCTTCCTCCTACATTGTCTATGTACAGACATGTACCCGGAGATCAGGATGGCAGATTGTAGTTTAGCGGCTTGTCTTGCATGAGACATGAAGATAAGAAACAGATGGAACCACATTTTATTTCAGACAAGTTGGAACATGTGAAGAGGTAATTCCTTAGGACAGATGAAGAGAAAAAAAAATATCATGGTACGTGGCAACCACGTTGTCCACAGATTACAGAACTGTATGACATCATTTTTTGAACCTACACTGAAATCTGTTTTAAAGGTTTACAGTAAATCATTGTTTCAATGTTAAGGCAGCAGACCTTTGAATCATTCTTCTTCAAAACTATACAATTAAAATGACTTTGATTAGGAAAGATCATGTAGAACTCTAAATTAATTATGAGAAACTGTTTTTAAGCTTTTTGTCCTTTTGATATCTCAACACTGTCCTGAAGTTAAATGGGTTGAGATAAATTGGAGTGGATGGTAGTGTGATGAAATGGGCGTAAACCCTCAAGAAAATACTGACACAGTAAAGTTGGCAATCATTTGACAACCAATTGTGTTGGATCAGTAAAAGCATTCAGGACTGCTGCATTTCCTTTAATGCAGTTGTCCCAGTTCACCACTTGGTTGCACTGTGGTATAGCACAAGAGAAATAACCGTTTCCATAAAAAGCAACATATACAGTATATAGAATCATATGGGCAGAAGTCAAAATAATTGGAGGACTTTATATTGTAACACTAATAGTGAACGATGTGACACATAATTGAAAAACTTCAGTTAAAACTCAGCTGGCCAACAGCTCTATAACGAGGAGATTTCTCAACGGACATTTCAAACCAAATGGCAAAAGTCAAGTGTTGCCCTTAATGTTGTGCGATTTCCTTTCCCTTTATCCTTATGTCACATATGAGGATCCAGATACAAGACAATGACCTGTTTGACAAAACCAGCCTTCCTCCAGAAAAACACAGAAAATAAATCCAAACACCCATAACCACATGCACACATTACACTACATTCTGCACACTAGATAGACGGTGCATATCATCGGTAACCTTTGGCTTCCACCACATACGTATGGTCCAGTGGGTAATGTTCATAGTTCTCTACCCAGTTTTATCTGAAACAAAAGCAGCTTTACGATGAACATGAGTGGATGACCAATGGATAAGGACTAGAGGAGTGACATGTGATGCACATGAGTTGTGGTTGTCAACTGGACTTCAGAAAACAGTCTGGAAAAACAATTTCTGACTAACCCAGACATATTCACACAAGTGTGTAGCTTTTAGTCAAATAAAAAATTTAAAAAAACAAAACATTCCTAGGTGGTTGTAAGTAATCTGTCTACTGGCACTTTCTGAACAGGGGCTTCCTCAGCAGAAGACACCGCCCCTGTGTGGCACTGGATTGTCCAATACTCAATGGCCAGTGAAATGAACCATGTTCTCAGTTCACTTACTACCGGTGAGGTAGAGCAGTATGGCGTTAGCGACTTCCATGGTCTCGTCCTTCACCAACACAATGTCATATGAATTCAAGTAGGACTGCTTCCTCTCCTCCACCTGTGGTAAACAAGAGAGATCATGGAAAGAGCTGCAAATAGACTAAATGTCACAACATGACAGTTATAAATGGTGCAACCTGGGAGTGTGTACCACATTTTGCTGCAGTTCCACTTTTTGCTACCCTCTAAGAGTAATAATCAATGTTTGACAATGAAGTGTGAGTGACAGGTGTAACTACAGGTTTCTACAAGTTAAAATAAAGACTTTAACACCTGTTTAAACCCTGAAGAGTAAAAAAACAGTGGCAGTATCAGAGTATATGTTTGCTCAACTAAGGATATTTCTCATTTGAATAGTAGTGTGCAGAGAAAAACAAAAAAGTAGGCCTAACATTTTTTAGACCTCTGAAAATGTATTTAAGACTCAAAAGCAATGTCAAACAACATGTAAGACTTCTCAAGGCCTCAAATTTAGATAAATCATCAACTTCAAGTTACTTACAGTGGTGATAGGGTAATGCCTGTGTGTTTTACCTTGTCATTGAGGAAGCCTATCTTGAGGATGTTCTCCATGTCCTGCACCCCGTCGGCCATGGTCAGGTCTCCCAGAGAGTCTCCCAGCAGCACGACGTTGGGCCGCGCCCGCAGCTCCTGGAAATGGCCGGTGTTGAGCAGAGCGCCTTCCCTCTTATTGTAGATGTGGATCAGCTCTCCCTTGAAGGCCTTCAACACTCCCTGTACAGACGAGCCAAGAATGGGTTAGCTGCACATCCACATATGGGACATCTGGCATCAGCTGGAGCTTTATTCTTTATTCCTGAAGTGTGTGAATCATAGTGCGCTTGTGGTGGCGTTACTCACGGTCTCATCAAAGTCCATGTAGTTTGAGAAGACTTTGACGTTGGGGTGGAAGACCCCGGCCTGGCGAATCACCTCCTCCAGGACGTCTCCTATCCCAGCAGAGAAGATAAGGAGGGGGATGCTGTGCTCATGCAGGTGGTCAAAGAACAGCTGGTAGCCCTCCCTGTTGAAACATTGAGTCATTACTGGAGTTAAACTGGTAACACTACAATTATTACCCATGTTATCAATGCTGTTTTGAACATTTTTAACTCTGAGAAACAAGAGCAACATATGAATATAGATTTTCCGGCCTTTGAGAGAAACCAGGTTCTCTAACCTCAGCATGGCGTCGGACTCCCGCACCACCATGGCCAGCAGGTCTTTCCTGATCTTCTGCTGCACCAGAAGTTCATGGGCTTTAGTCCACCTGGGGGTGCAGAAGCAGCATAGGTGAAGGGAAGATCAGTAGCTGTGTTGAGCGATTCAGAGAGTCTGGTGTGGCCCTCGTCAACAACAATCGAACCAATCAGTGCCTTTGTAGGTGGGAGTAAAGTTGGTGACGTTTGGCACAAATCCTTCTGGAATAGACATCCAGTCTATCGAGTTACTCCAACATTTCGGAACCGTTCATGCAATGGTTTTTCATTGGTGTTTCTGCAGAATAGAAATCAACCCCTTAACCAACAAACTGTCTTTGCAAAGACAACATTTTTGGTCAAAATCGACTGACATTGTTAGTAAAGTTGGTAAATATGCTGGCTAACCATGGATATACTGACTAACTGGCTGCGCAGAATCGATGTTGACTGTAAATAAGCAGCCGGATATGTCAGTCACTAGCGATTGGTTTCAGGCTGAATAATTTAGTGGTAATGAAATGGCCATTCAGTCTGACCATCAGGCTAGAAGAGCTGAGCAGTGGAGTTGTACTGATGTCTGTGACTCCCCTTTCACACCGGACTGGTGACCCGGAAAATATGCCAGGTCAGTGGGAAAGGGGGAAAGGGGGAAAGGGGGAAAGGGTCGCCCTGGGCAAGTCGACTCCGCAAAAGGACCCCAGTGAAGACCAGGTCGAGTCCCGGGTCAGACTCTGCTATGCTTGATGTGAAAGTTCAGTGAGTCACGGGGCCAAACCTCCTTGGCTCATTTTTCTGGCACGAGTGTGACATAAAAACTAACGGTGATGCTGAACACATAATGTTTTGATGACGTTATAATGTGACAGCCCATGGAGAAGTGATGACTAAGGAAGTACGCTTGCATAAGCAGGTCTGTCTGTGGGTCTGTTATGAATGGAAGTGAGAGGGCTTTACTGTGTATGAGGCGCGGTGAGAGCTGCTTCCAACACAGGGTGGACCCAGATCAGCATACCATAATATTTCCAGGTAGTGTGTGTGAAAGCTGACTTAGGTACTCACCACTCCACCATGAGGGGCAGCTTCTCGTCTATTGACCGAGAAGAGTCGATCTCTATGGGGTAGTATTTGTTGAGCAGCTCCTTCAGCTGAGGGAGAATGGAGAATACTCAGAAAGCTGTAACTGGCTAAAATGCATCTAGAAAAGACAGTCATGTTTAACCCAGTTAGCATTAGAATGATCATTTAGCTGTTTTTTTTCTCCTAGGTCCACTTAACTTTGTCTTTGGGTATACCAGTGGCAAAAAACAGTCTCTTAAAATTATCAGTATTATTCCCTAGAAAATACTGCAATATCTGGTCGTTTCTGAAGATGTGCCACACTGGAAAATGTGGAAAAAAGTAGATCAAGTATAAATATATGGGTAACGGAGAGCTTATTTGCATTTCAATTTGCACAAATTGATAAAGTAAGGCCCTGCAGTCCACTTGTGCAAGAACTACATGCAAGAAAAAAAACAATCTGTGTTCAGGTACAAAAAAGCTACCACCTGAAATGTGTTTTTGTTGTCCAGAGTTACAGAGCAGAAGTAAAAACTGTGATTCTGAGCCTACAATTACAATCAGACTGAGAAAGTGGAGGTAAAACTGCAGTAGTCAAATACTAACTTCCAAACGAGCAGAAATAAAAAATCTCTGAATCTTTGCACAATGGCATACACACATGTGGCTCACTTGTAATGAATACTATGTAGGAAAAGACAAATCTGCCTCTACAATGATTTAAATTTGTAAAAAATAAAAATGCCTCATAATCACCCAGACATGATCATTTTCTGGAGCAACTTTATATTTCCTGAAATCGAGACAACTGTGTAGGTCTCTGTTTTCATTATGCACTAATGCATTTCTCATCAATATTTTGGTCATTTTATTGATGAACACACTGAAATGTGTTAACCAAAAATTGGCATCAGGAGGATGTATAAAATAAGCTGCTTAATATGGTCTACATCATCACCTACTGTGGCAAATTCTTTACTTTTATTGAATAAATGCAGCTCAATGACACATTCAAAGCATGTCATTTGTTGTTTTGTCCAAATGTAGTTAGTGGCACAAGTGCTACCAATGGAAAATTCTAGTCTGAAACTCAGACAAACCCAAGGAAATGCCACACGTACCTTTTCTTTACATTCATCAGTGATGAGTTTGCTATTGTCCAGAATGTCTGCAAATAAAACACAAACACAAATAAAAAGTGTCATGGCTATTTTTGAACAAAACCAACATTTTAGTGTATGTTAATGTCAAACCATGCCTTACATGCAGTTGGACTTACTGTGACAGGTAGGACACCGCTTCCCATTATATGCAAATCTTGTTAGGGTCATGTCAAAGTCTGAGATCACCTAGGTAGAAAAACAGACAAACACACTTATACATTGTCCACATAGTGCAGATGTTACTGATGGAAACACCTGTCAAAGATCAGGGGGTCGTGTACCTGTATGCTGTTGGAGCCAGCTTTCTGCATGGTCTGAAGGATCTCCTGCACCCTCTGAGGGTCTCTCATACACACCGTGGGGTTGGATAACTCTGGGATCTGAGCGAAAAAGAGAGGAATTGAGTGTTTTTGACAAACAGAGAAACAGAAAGTGTGTGTGTGCGTGTGTATGTGTGTGTGAGAGAGTGTGTGTGTGTGTGTGAGAGAGAGAGAGGGAGAGAGAGAGAGAGATTGCACAAGATGTCACATTGTAGTGTTTTGTAAACCTGACTCTACAACTCGCTTGTTTGTGAGCATCGTTAGCTACCTCAGCTAGTCAGCCGCTAGCACGAACTTAACCAACTACCCACTGACTCAGTAACGTTAGTAAATGCTCAAAACATTGAAGGGTAACGCCACAAAATTAACCCATTCTCGCTGTGCAATTCACATTAATTAGTCGTACTGTCACTCACAACAGACGGTCAAACGAACAGAACTTTGTGTAGCGTTACTGACATGAACTGGCTGGCTAACTAACCGAGCTAAAGTACGGTTAGCTGACTAAGCTAGCGTGCTAGTTCATGAACGATGCATCCTTTTTGGTGCCCCGGCATTCATTAGAAACTTGCTGAATGTGATTACCATTTTCCCGGAAATATGCTTTTTCGATCAGTATAAGTTAAATTTGACAACAAAGTGTGTCATCGATTGCAAGGCTATGCTGCTCTGTAGACGACCGATTCACAATTACAACGTTCGCTAGAATGGATGCATCTGATGCTGCCTTCAGGTGCTGTCGGGAATATCGAGGTTCCGACGAGAACGCCCGCGAACGACCAACACAACTTGGAAATTTGGATTTTATGTGATACCTGAGTTACCGAGATGTGAGATTTAGTGGACAGCATGCCCTGTCAACAAAAATGATGAAGATGAGGATCTACGCTGTCATTTTCCCAAACCAAGAGCACTTGAACGCGCGACCAGTCGTATTTTCAACTTGCGGAATGAAGAAGCTTACGTGGAACACTTGAAGGCATCATTGCTACTTGGGACAGTGTGTACTCAGTACTCTTCCCCCCTAAGTCATACAAAGGTTCCCATCCCCATCTCTCCTCCAGGGTTTCTCTTCAGGACCCTGGCTCATTAAAACACTCCGGACGCCCGACAGTCTGTGACCCAGTCTAGGTTACAGAGAAATACTGCTCAACATCATTTTTGGATTTAAAATGAATCAGAATGAATAAGGGCATTATTTTTCTTATCATGAAAGTCAACAGGTCGTCTATGTACTGACTACTGTTGGAGCATAGCCTCAATATATTATTATCATTATCAGTCGTAGTAATAGTATATTGAACGCTTTATAGCCTCATGTAATAAGATATGAAAGTATGTACTGCTTACTATAGGTATAGTCCTGAATTTCCCCTAGGGGATCAATAAAGTGCAATCTTATCTCATTTTCGGTCTATGCAATCAACAGTATTTCAACAAAGACTTTTGGTAGACCCAGGCTACATAATGACACACCATATTACTTCTAGGTACTATATTAAACTTATGAAGTCCAGCACAGTAATGATACAGTAGATCAGCCACCATCTGTCTTATAAAAAGGACTTTAATTGCAAGTGATGACATTAGCATTTCTTACATCCAATATAAGGACACAATGTCAGACTATCACATGCAAAGCAAAATATATAGCTTATTCCATTCAATATTTGCAGTGCTATTTAAGTTGGTCAAAAAGTGGAAATGAATATCATTTCTGCCTTCCCTAACCTTTATGCTATAAAGGCGCTGCATGGATAGAGCTTGCAGTTTTTTAATGTCATCCCAACACATTCACAATGACATTCCCTTTTTATTTTGTCACTTGTTCCTTTTCATCTCATTTACAATTATCTTTGGAGGGTGAAAGGAGACCACAAAACAACACGGCAGGATCTCTAATATACACCCAACAGGGAGTGGAGTACAATAACACATAAAATTTTACAACACATTTAATGTGGAAACCAAAAGCGCCAATAATCATAACATTTTCGTCAAAAGGAGATCGAAATGGATTGGCTGGAAGCTGGATAAAACAATGGATTTCCAAAATACAATCACCTTGTCTGAAGTGGAAACAATGAAGTAAGCAAACTAAAGTCAAAGTGCAATGGCAACCGACTTCAACCTACACTTCTATAAGACTTTACAAAGGATTAGATGTCGAAAAGTGCACTAGTAGAGACGCTTTTGCCATCTTTGCAAAACGTCAACTAACCCCCTGCAAATAGAAATGCATAAACATGCACGCGCACATATGCCCCCGCACATATGCCCCCGCACATATGCCCCCATACACACACGCATGCACACACACGCACGCACGCACACACACACACAAACAAATACACACTTTCTATGTATCTTTCTTGAACTCATGGGAATGCAATGAGCAGTAGGCTGCCAAAGTGCAAAAGAAAGGAATGATCGACGCATTAATGCTGACTGGAACATGTTAAAAGGAAAAAATTTTACAATGTTACAATGATTCAAAGGTCTGAGCCAGAAACATGGAAAATCTATGTATCCTTTTAAGCTGTTGGTGAGGTAATCACACTGGAATGATTTCATAATATCTTTTGTGCCTGATCCGGAGATTACAGATCTCTCATCATTTCACCCCATCAGAAACCTGGAAAAAATATTACTGATTGTTAAGTGTTACATGAGCAACAGAAATGAGAGAAACGCACTCCATAAAGCTGTTGTTGTAGGGAAATTCCAATCTAAAAGCATAATCATCAACAGTATTTTAAGATTAAAAGCCTTTCTCTTTCCATTCATGTTCAGTTGTTGAGGCTATGGGGTCATAAGCATTCAAAGAGAGCCACTATGATATAAAGCACCACTGAGCCTCATGGCTGGAGTTTCTGACTGTTGGACTGGTGTCGTACTTGCATGAAGAGATTGTCACAGTGTTACTATGGAATGTGACTTCATTAAGCTAGTTGGATCGAATGTGGGAATGTAGATACTACTAGTATCACACAGCCTCTCTCGAACAGGCATAAAATAAAGGGATGTAAAATATCCATATAAACATATACATATACAACTTTATACTATGTATGTACAATAAACATAATCTGTACCGACACACTTGGCTAAAGGGTCTTTAGCCGTCGGCCGCTGTATAACACTCTTATTCACATGTGTACATTCGCCATATCCTCCCACACAGACCAGCAGCTGGTCAGCACAGGCCGCACACACATCTCACGGGCCTTCAACAAATTGGTCACTAACACAACACAGCATGAGAGCTGATGGCACAGAGTTCAGTTTAATGACATCCAGTATGAGAGCAACACAGGACCCGCTGCAGCATGATATGAGTGGGGGTCGATGATGATGATGATGATGATGATGGCTGCCATGGAACGGTGTATCCTTGGGAGAGGGGCTTGTAGTCCTTGGACGTAGCGGACAGGGACTTGCTCAGCACTCTATCTGCGACTGGAGCTGCCGGCGCAGGGTGAGGGTGCGCCGGTGGAGCTGCTGCATCTGCTGCATGCGGTCTCGCTGGCGGGCCAGGTTCTGGGGCATGGGGTAGCGCTGGCAGCCGTACAGGAAGCGGTAGGGGATGCGGACGTGGCACGCCGTGGCCCGGCAGCGCGGCTGGGGCATGGGCGGCAGCAGCATCCAGCGCTTCCTCTCGGCGCAGTAGCGGTAGGCCTCCTTGCGGTACTGCTTGTCCACGTCGTCGCTGTTCTTCCAGCCTCCGATGATGAAGACGTCCTCGTCGAAGTGGCAGATGGCGGCGCCCTCGATGCTGGTGACCTCCGGCGGAAGGCTCTCCAGGATCTCGTCGGAGATGCGCACGCTGATCTTCTGCCTGGCGACCTCGTCCCGCACCGTGTAGCTCTTGGGGCAGCAGGAGGCCGTGTGGTAGAAGTTAGTGGAGGCCACGGCCATCTGGAAGATGCAATAGTTGTCGATAAGAGGCAGGGAGTCGACATCCTGCCACTGGCGGCTCTCTGTGTCGTAGCGAGTCGTCACCGTCTTCAGTCCGTCCTCGTTATCGGTGTCCACGGGTGTGCGTGCCGTGACGTACACGTAGCGGTCCTCCACGCTCACTGCCTTCACATCCCGCAGGATCTTGGGTGCAGATTCCAGGTTGTGCCACTTGTCCTGCTCAGGCTCATAAACACTCACATCTTTGAAACCCGGACTGAAGTTGCCATGGCCACCGATGCTGTACAAGATATCCTTAATGCAGGTGAGGCCAAAGGAGTGCTTACGTGTGGTCAAGTTGCTCACCTGCTCCCAGGTGTTTCGATTGGGGTTGTAGCGCTCCACCGTCTTAGCGAAGCCTGGCTCCATAGAGCCGGCTACATAGACGTGAGACTCTGTGGCGGCGATGGCGTGGCCGTCCAGGTGGTTGTGGATGTGCGGCAGGTTGACCCAACGGTCCTCGTAAATGAAGTAGCCCACACACTCGCTCAGGTAGTCCCCTCCCTCCGACACCCCGCCCACTACCATGATAACGTCCATGTTCTGGCCGAAGCGAGGCTGAAAGGAGGCCATGTGGGAAGACCAGAACTCCATATCGGCTGACTTGAGGTTCTCGAAGCGAATGGCGTGGCCCTCTACAGCCTCCGACACCAGCCGGAGACACGCCTCGTTGGCTGCCACCAGCCGCTCATTCTTCACCACCCTGGTCAGGTAGGTGGGCTTGATCTGCGGCAGCCTGAGGAGACGGAAAAGCTCCTCGAAGTAGCGGCCTCGTTCCTCTGTGTTCTTCTGCACCCACTTCACCACAGCCTCAAACAGCACCTCCTCAGAATCCACCGTGATCTCGGCATCGGACAGCCAGTCGCGGACCAGGTGGAAGGGCAGCGTGTAGAACTCATCGTCCTGGATAACCTTGTGGAAGTTGCGGCGGATCATGTCTGCGGCCCGCAGAGCCAGCTGGTCCAGAGTGTACATGTGGGCCAGGCTGTGCACCGCCACACAGTTGGTCAGGCTCAGCTTCTTCTTCAGGAACTCACCGCAGAAGTCCTTCAGCTGCAGCAGGAGGAACCTGCAGCCAACAGAGAGAACACAGCATGTCAGAGAGAGAGAACAGCTACTACTTCTGGTTTGACTGGTTAGGATTAGGCCAGTCTTGTTGTGTGATGTGGTACATATAAACAATCCAGCCACCAGCCATAGAACAGCCATTGGGGTATAGGCCTGACTCTTTGACTGACAAAAACACACACACATACAAATGCAATTATAAGATGCACCTACCTATCAGCGAGCTCCAGCACTTCATGCACATTGCAGGTGCTAACACGTATTTCTCCAGTGTACATGTACTGGATGACACTCTCCACCGTCTCCGGATCCGGCCCTAGCTCTGAGCTCCACTCCTTCATCTCCACCCGTCCGGACAGGGACTCGGAGAACTGTCCTCCCAGCAGGGGGGTGAAATAGTCGGTGGCCGCAGCCAGCACTGACCGGTGGGCTGAAAACTCGCAGCTCTGGACGCTACCGGAGGCCGCTCCGCTGCTGAAGGCCAGCGTCACGTCGCAGAACAAGCCCTGCTTCCTCTGCTCGTTCTGCCGCCGAGACAGCTCCGAGCAGTGGGAGGACGAGGTGAAGTCCTCGGTCTCTTCCGCGTCCCCGTCCCCGGCGAGGGCGCTGGGTGTGCCGGTGCCGCCGCTACCGCAGCTCCGGGCGGAGTCCTCCGGGTTGGGGGCCGCGGCTGCCATTCTGCTGCCAGCGGTGGATGTGAGGGGTGGGAAATGAAGTAAACTAGTAGAGGAAAGGAGGCGACATACGCAGACACACATACATGGACTCAAAACAGAGAGCGACGTTGAAGTTCGTTTCGTATTCGTCGGTTCATATCCGGGAGTTAAAGGTGAACATGTAAACAGAAAAGATAATCTCAAATTACAGTCTCTTCTATTCACTTTCATAGTTTGATGTATTTTATTGTTATTCAACACATTTTTATGGTCTAACAAATAGTATATGCAAAAACACTATAATGATATTGGAACCCAATAAATTATATGAACTAAAATGTCTTTTTTTAATTTAAAAACATCACTCAAACTTGCAATATTTTATAGTGCCAATTTTAAGCCAACCTTGCTCTCTAAAATAATGCTCAAGGTGTGTTTCTATTTAGTTTTTCTTAGCAGCAGGTAGTTAATCCTCTAATCTTGTCTGTAATCTTGAAAAATTAGGGTTAGGAGACCTGCCCTGGTGAAGCTTTTCATCTCAAATTAGTATCTGCCAAATGACCCTGTCAGCAATTTCAACACTTGCTTCTGTGTCAGGCATAATACCACACAAATGTTGATGTCTTGTCTATGGGAAAATAAGATTGGGCCAGGCTTATTGCATATTTCATGCAGGTTTTGTACAGCAAACACAAACAGTGGACATATTTACTCCTTACATATTTACATATTTAAATTCCATTCAATAATGTTACATTTTGGTAATATGAATAGCAACTTTTTTAGTAAGCCTAGACCCACAGGCTCAAGGGCTGCCAACTCAAAACTGCTTCCAAAATAAAATAAAATTTCCAAATAACTCTTGGAACATGGTCTGAAATAACTTATTTATGTCAAACAGTTGTGCGGCGATACTATGACCGTGCAAAATGACCAACTGCATTATAATAAATCATGCTAGCCTGCATAGACGAGGTGAAGAATGTGTCATTTAACATGTTTGGTGTGTGAAATTGACTCACCAATTGGAAACTACAAATAAGAAACCAACTTCAGCTTCGTAAACACTGACAGAATGACTGACATGCGCAGTGGGTGAAAGGCGTTACCTTGTGTATGACGTAAACAGCCGTTCCCACCACTGAACTCTGCCTGCCTGGGCTGCACATGGAGAGAAACATGTATTGACATGCATGCAGCCAGGCACATTGGGGGATTATTCAAGCTTGTATTAAACAGCATTATATGTACTGTGTATAGATCCTATATACTGTATATGTACAGTGGATATGAAAAGTCTACATGCCTTTCCAAATCCAGAAAATTTAACATTTTTTCCTTTCATTTGGACATTCTAACCAGCAAAATCAAGGTAGAAACAATAAGCTACTAATTTCTGACAAGTAAAATGTAAAACTACAACACCTTGGTTGTGTAAGAGTGCACTCCCTATAATTGTGGGCTGCAATGATTTAACTATCACATTCCAGAGCATGCACAAAGCTCATTTGCCTTCACCAGAAATCAAGTGAAGTGATTCTAATTAGATCTATTTAAAACCAGATATAATTGAAGGGTTCTCTGTTACACAGTGCATGCGAGTGTGCAGAGTGACGTTCTAGGATCAAACACAAGATCTTTGAGATGTTATTTTTCAAAGGTTCAGATAATAAAAAAGATTTTAAAACATTAAATGTAGGAAATAAGCCATGAAACCCCAGGATCTAGCCTAGATCAGGCCGTCACTCCATGCACATTAGAACCATTTCACATGTCCTCCACGATTCTGGGCTATGTAAAATATAATGCTAATTTATTTTCCCATAATTTTCACTGCAAGAAGACAGCCAATCTCTCAAAATCATGTGGGAAAATGTGTTATGGTCTGATGAAACAGAGCCAATACAGCACATCACCCAAACAGCACAACACTGTTAAGCATAATGGTGGCAGCATCATGTTATGCTATTTCTCTTCAGAGGCCATGTTGTGATCAGGAAGAAGGGGAAGATGAAAAGCCCCAGATACAATGATATTTAGGGGAAAATCCCCTCTGCAAAAAAAACCTCAAGTTATCATGTTATATTTCAACACAACATACAACCAAACCAAATAACGAATGGCTGTTTGGTAGAGTCTTATAGACTCTTACTGCTGTTATCAAAGCAAAAGGTGATTCTACTGAGTATTAATCGAAAAGTGTGCAGACTTACTCAACCAAGGAGTTTTAGCTTTCCATTTTAATATATTGACAGAAATTAGATGCCTTTTGTTTTTATCTTGATCTTGAAACTACAAATCTGTATAGTTTTCACACACACACACACACACACACACACGATTACCAAGTTAACCTTTAGCCATTGTGTCTGGAGAGAGGCAAATAAACATTCCAAAGATAGGTTCATGACTCAGAACACATACATTTGCAAAACAAGTCATAAGAATAGAAGAGTAAATTACACTGAGGTATTCCGTTACGTACATTTTATTTTACTCATTTACACAGTTCTTAACATACAACAAATCAGTACAGAGGCACGTTCAGGTCACATTAGACAAAGTTAAAAAAAAAAAAAAAAAGACAAGACAACACTGGTGAAGATAAACTCCTACAATTTAGCAACATTCAGATAAATGATGATATGGGTAATACCTGGTGTGCGGCACCTTTTGGACCTCATAACTTTGGAAAAAATATATATCATTTTAAAAAAGCCCAGGTTCTACTATCACAGAGAAGGGTTTTGGCCAAGTTCAGCACTTTATATATCAGCAAATTATAAAAATTATGAGCAGACTGTTAACAACTGTGAAGCACTTCCAAACTGTTAGACACAAACAGACGTGTGAATTGTCCCTTCCTCCATTACATTCATCGGTTTTCTTCAAATAATTATAAGTCAGTGATTACTAGGTGGAGAAATTATCATTTGGAATTGATTTTCACCTTTAAACCACTGTGGTCTTAAGAGTGGGCAATTTACCTCAAGAGGAAGTACTACTGATGGGACACATGAATACTCTAGTAATTAAACAGATTTTAATGTGATTGGTGCATTTAAGTTAACAGTTTTAAACAGGACTAGACCACTAAGAAGATGGTGAATATTTAATAGCTTATTCTTACAGAAGATTATATCTGGTACCTGGAGATATGGCATTAACGCCCTAATCCATTTAAAACGAAGCTCTAAAAAGTAACATAAAATTAACTTAATTAATGTCTATATATTAAACAACACTTAACCTTACATTTAAATCCTTTTGGAAACGCCACATTTTCCACTAGGTGAAAAGCAATATTTCCTGGGAAAAAGCAAACGGCACCGCATACCAGGAATGACTCATAAAATGGTCCCGTTTCCCACAGCGAGCCGTCTTGCTGCCGTTTCATCTTGGCCAGTGTGTGGAAAACATTACAGAACATCAAAAACTATTACATTCTCGTACCATTTAATTTTCACTGTGTTAATACACCTATACATAAATAAAGCTCTGATCTACAGTATATTCTCACATGATAGTTAGACATTATTGCACTACGGGCTCGCCCCTTACAGCAAGCTCATGATTCTCATATGGCACAACGAAAAGAGCACTGCACAGAGACACAATAGCCTGTGATACAGACACATGCTAGGTTTATATAATAATGATGTAATATTTGGGGCAAATCACAGTAGTTCACTGTTGTAGCCGTGAGAGAAGTTGTGGTAAACACTGCAAGGCGGCACTGAATCCTCACTGCTAATCTTGGCAAGAGGATTTCCAGTGATCTGCTCAACACTACAGGGCAAAGTGTCAACGGCTGAATGATCCACTTCAACTCCCTCGACTGTATGCCGGATTCATCCTCAGATCTCTCTAGCACCCTGTCAGACCTCGGCTTTGTCTGAGTCGGGCTTCACAGTTCAGCAGGTTTTGCTACTATTCACAGGGCTGCAGCACGAGCCGTTTTCCAAGACTAAAACTATACTTTTAAAAGTCTTCTTTTTGTTTTAATATTTGCAATTTACAACTATATTAATAGTAACACCTTCCCTATTTCATGCCACCGCTTCGGGGTGACAGATGACAGTATGGGGTGAGGGGGTGGGGGGGTTGTGAGGGGGTGGAGGGTTGATGCAGTTACATGGACATGTGTTCTGGGAGCACATAGGAGATGTCGTCCCAGGGGTGGCGGTACAGACCCTGCTTCAGCCTCTTCTGGTCCAGGTAGTGTCCTGTGGAGAGACAAGCGGAAGAAACACTGTCAAAAGTGTTCGCCATCTCGCACACGTTACCATTTTCAGTTTTCCGACACTGCGCTGTGGCGATTTACACAACAACATCTGACTCACCGATGAATCCCATGCTGCGTCCCAGGACGAAGATACCGTTCAGAGCTCCAATCTCCACAAACTCATCGGCTTCATCCCTGTGGAGACGATGAAGAACACAGAGGAGACAGAGTTGATGAAATTAAAGAGGGCAGCACCGAACGCAGGCATAATAATACAACAAGCTCCACAAGGAACAGCATTTTGCTTGCCGTTTTGATTCCATAGTGTTCTTATTTTGCATACAAAATTACAATAGGTTGATGTACAGACTGTCACCTTTAATTTGAAGCCATTTTCAGTCATACTGGATGAACAGTCAGAAAAATACAGTAGTAGTCATTTTTAGTATGGAGACAAAAATTGTTATTGTGCAATGATTTCTCAAAGTCTGAAACCCCTAAACATCAACTAGTGTCTGGATATATTGTTATCATCATCAGGTTTTCTTCCCAGCAGTTTTGCATTTCAATGAATCCATGAGCATTCAGCTCCAAGTTTGGCTCTACTCTACTACTCTGAGGTATTATGGAGTACATGGGAGGCTAAATCAGTGCATGTAAACAAGGGTCTGAATCATCAACCCAGCCTTAAAATCATTCTCCTGCAACAGAGCTTAAATATAAATCTAACTGGAATGGCTGTTTCTCTCCTCTAAATCATATTTAACTCTAGTATAGAGCTTATTGCACTTGAGAGAAAAATGTATTGGCTTACCGTGTAAATCCGTCACATGTCCTGAGCAAGTCCACAAAGGCCACACCAATGAAGCCATCCACATTCAGGATCAAGTTAGGTTTCTAATACAGCAGAGGAAAAACAGAAACGGGTTAGTTAGAGTGGACGATTGGATTAAAGTGCGTCAGGATCCAGGTAAGGCTGTGAAAGAGAGGATTACTATAATCATTCTTACTTTGGAGGTGGTGATCTTCTCTACATCTAGAGCGTAATCCAGCAGCTGGGTGGCTGGGAAGTGCTGCTTCACAAAGTCCTTCAAGATCTGGACTCTCATGTCGGGATTGTTGATCTGAAGACAAACAGACAATTACCCCCCATCCCCACATCTTCCTCCTCCATTCAATCCAAATTTCGCTCCAAAAATGCCCTTCTAACTCTTCTTTATCCAGTACTCCTCCCTTACATGAAGGGTCACAGGAATATTATCTAGGAGTCCAAGCTCATTCTGCTTTTGCACTGTAAAATGAACATGTAGAAAGATGGAAGCACACAGACCAAAGGAGACGCGGGACTCACCGACTTGACCCTGTGTCCGATGCCCATGATCAGCTTGCCCTCCTTCTTCATCTTGTTGACAAACTCCATGGGCAGCATGCCGCTGTCAAACGCCTTGCTGAACTGCTTAGCTGCAGCATCCAGAGCACCTCCAAAGCGGTCCCCCTGAAAAATCACACACACGGAAGAAGACATTCAAACTCATGGAGGGCTTTGACAAGAGTGGGCTACGCTGACAGTGCTGTCAATAAAAGCGTCTATGGCTCCTGCTGAGATGTGTCTTACGATGGTGAGAAGGCCGGAGGTGAGACTGGAGATGAGATCTTTCCCAGCTCGGGCGCAGACGATGGTGTTGTGGGCACCGGACACAGCGGGGCCGTGATCGGCAGTCACCATCAGGCACATCTCAATGAACTGGCAGGCATACCTGGGCAACCTGCACACCGAAGGGGAAAACATTAGGTTATTTATTTCAGTGATTTCAGGGTTTCTCAAGAGGTTGTTCACGGTCACTAGTGGATTGAGAAGCCGACCTCCTCTGGAACCACAGCAGCCCCAGAGTTCCTCCCAGGCCCATCTCCGTCTTGAAGACCTCGGTGATGGGCATGCCTGCGTAGATGAGCTCCTGACCCCTCTCGTCACAGATACTGGTCATGAAGGAGGCTGGCTTACGAATCAGGCCCAGCTCCTGCGGGGCGAACAGACGGAAGAAAGGAAAAGACAAGAGAGAGAAAATCTCACTCCACATTGTGTTCCATCTGTCTCGGTTTAACCCAATATGCTGCGGTTCAGTGCGTTTTTTCCTTGTATGGATGTAAACAGTGAACCCTCAGCTGATAAGCGCTCATCAAAGAGCGCGAGTCATATTGATCTCATGAGGGAAATTTGCTGGTGTGCCAAAGACTCGCTGGCATACTCACTCGTGCCCAGGAGTAATCCATCGGCACAGTGGGAGGGGGGACTTCCTCCGCCGGCTTGATAACTCCTTTGGCAACGAGGTCTGTATACACCGATCTGCATGGGAGGATAAAAAAACTTAACAGATCGCCACTACAAAACACTGCTAAGAAGCATTCAGTAAACATATCTAACCAACTAATAACATCTGGAAACGACAGTATGGATGTTGACATGATCGTTTTGAAGGACTATCTTTGTGCACTGACTTGATTATCTCTCCCAGTTCGTCAAAGCTCTTGGGGACGAAGGCGCCGGCCTCCTTCAGAGCCTTGTTCTTAGCCACCGCTGTCTCAGAAGCCTGGTTGGCGCAGGCTCCAGCATGACCGAACTGGACCTGAGGGACAACAAGGTGCATCATGGGTCAGAATGGAATATTTTGCCTCGTGTCTCACTAGGCAGCTGTCTGATGGCGCCGTCAATGTAAAAACAGGCTTTGCATCTGCCCTCTCACCTCTGAGGAGAACATGGTGGCACAGGTGCCAATACACCAACACACCACCGGCTTTGTGATCCTGCCCTGTTTAATCGCCTGGCAGATCTTATACTCCTCTGTGCCTCCAATCTATAGGGTATAAAAAGAGATATGTAGCAGAGGACAGGTAGCAGTGCAAATAAATAAATAATTGTTCAGACCAGTAGGCAACGCAGTGTGTGTCTGTGGGTTTCTGCCTCACCTCTCCCAATACAACAATCATCTTCACTCCAGGAGAGTCTTGGTAGCGCAGCACATGGTCGGTAAACACAGAGCCTGGGTATCTGGAAAAAGAGTCCAGCATTATACAAACCAGTGATTCTCAACCTTTTTCATATCAAGGACCCCTATTTTAGTCCACATTAGGACCACAGACCCCCATTTCATGAGATTTTGTCTCTCGAACCCAAATCTGAGAATATTTTTATTATTAGATATGATTTAGTCCAGAATTCCATGACTATCTGTATTGTACTTAGAGAGATAACAGTGAAACTATGATCAAAGTAGTCATTCTTCTACATTATCTAATTGTGCTGACTGAAATTATGGCAAAGTTTAACAGTTTATGAATTTTCTGGGGACCCCCTGGAACCCCCTCAAGGACCCCTGGTGGTCCCCAGACCCCATGTTGAGAACCACTGATACAAACAATTCATACCCACATGTTGGCATATTGCAGACAAAAGACAGCTACACACCTGTCCCCGCCAATCGCCACACCCTCAAAAACACCGTCAGTGGTGCGGGAGATGATGTTGTTGAGCTCGTTGGACATGCCGCCAGAGCGGGACACGTAGGCCACGCTGCCGGGACGGTAGAGCTTAGAGGCCAGGATGTTATCCAGCATGCCGCCCGTGTTCCCGATCTTAAAGCAGCCTGGCTTGATTCCGCCAACCTGGACAAACCAAAATACACAGAAAACTCACTGCGTTTGCTCAGACGACAATGCACACAGTGAAATCCTGTGAGAGGTGAAGCAAGACTAACGGTTGCTGGTCCAATGATTGTGACGCCCTTCTCGTCCGCCGCCTTGATGATCTTCCTGGTGTGGGCTTCAGGGATTCCCTCAGCAATGATGGCAATGGTGTGAATCTGGGAACAATTAAATAGAAAGACTCAGCTGTAAGTATAACCGTTATTGTTTTCAAGTTGTTTTGTACCCTGCGGACGGTGCAGGGAGCCTTTACCTGTGGGTACTGCATGGTCTCCATGGTGCTGTCGAAGGCAGAACGCAAGGAGGCAAAGCTGATGAGCACGTCCACCTCTGGGTGCTTCTTCATGGCGTCGCCCATGTTCTTATACACAGGGACCAGGATCTCTTTATGGCCCCAGTAGAACTTCTGTTTGTGGTCTCCACTGGAAAACATGTATAAAAGCATTTGTCACACCAAAAAGACATTTAGAGACTGGTCAAAGGAAACTGTTTACTTATGAGAGGAGATCCTGATAATTTTTAAATGTACAGTCAGGAGTCATTACACTAACAGCAGACCAAAGTAAACAGTAATAAACAGGCAGGGCAGAGGACACTTACGTGAACGGGTAGACCATGGCAGCGACAGATGGCTCGTCTCTGGAGCAGACGTAGTCGAAGTCCATCATGCCCTGCACCGCCCGCGTCTGCATGCCCCACACTATGGACTTGGTCTGTTTGCTGAAGAGGGTCGTTGCCTTGGCTACAGGGAGAGGAAAGCAAAGATACAGATGGAAATTACAGAAAAAGTCACTAAAAAGGGGTGTGCTCTGTAGAACCACTTGTGAAACCTTTGTTAACTTTATGTGCATATATATATATAAAACAGTGAAGCTTTTAGACGCTATAACAACCAAGAAGGAAAAGATTGGTTTTACAAGTCCATATTCACATACAGTACACATGAATGGGAGAGGCACCGTAAGAAGTTAAAAGGTTGTAGGAGAAAAACACACTGACAACTGGTAATAGAGTAAGAGGTTTAACAGAGGTTAAAGAGACAATTTCTGCACATTTGTCAGAACACCATCAATAAGATTCATCTAGCAGACAGACAGTAGAGGGCAGGAACACAAAGAGAGACCTGCCGCTCTGATAAAACAATCACAACCACAAAAAAGTACAACAGAACTATCAGTTTTTGATTAAATTAATTAGATGTATGCATGTGTCCAATCATATTAATCAGTGTCCACTTCCAGTTTATTGGGATTGGCTTGCAGGACTCTCTAGCTGTCCAAAGAGGGAGCTGTAATACCTAAAATCAAATTTCAGCCATGCATGATCACAAGGTTTCTTCCTGTCACGCATCCCAGCGGAGGACCAGTGTATAAACACACAAGACATCAAAGCCTCAGCATTCACAGTGTATGAATTTCATAGTGGTGTGTGTGTGTGTTCTGACCGTGGGGGACGCCTGTCTTGGCCTTCTTGGCTGGTGAACCCTCAACCTTAGCTCTGTTTTCAGAGAAGGAGGCGGTCCTGCTGGATGCTGGAGTCTGGACAAGACAGAGACAAGAGAAAGGAGATCAAACAAGTGACCGAAAGGACGTGTGTCAAGCTGTTTGTCTATTCTGCTATCCAAAAAAACAACAAGCATACAGAATGTGTTAAGTAGAGAGCTCAGGTGACAACAGAGCTGATTATAAGAACAGGCAAAACAGTGCTCCCTTTTATTTTTCCTGAGCTAGATAATGGAGCAGGCTAGCCTTTAAGCCCTTCAGGTGGTTTTATAAGACATCACCTGCACACAAGTTACACAATGACACTCAGTGTTCCTGACTTGCCGTGCCACCGGCCACACAAGTAAAACATTGTAAGGATGAGTAACTGGATTTTAGAGCTTTGAGCTGTACAGTAGAACCCTAAATTAAGACCTCAAAGAGAGGTTTTTACAATGATTGGTCCTGGAATTTCCTAAAAATACATTCCCTTTATTTATTGTTTCTTCATATTTTTGTATTATTCACGCGTTATCTTTACTATGTTGTATTATACTATTATACTGCTGACATCCAGCTATTTCTCTCCTTGGCATCCACCTATATCCAACTCTACATCTAAATGACATAAGTGCATAAATATGGCATAGAGAAAAGCGTGATATATCAAAAGGTTATGGGTATGTGCAAGTGCATGCGCGCACACACATACACACACACACAAAAACACTTTGCTGAAAGCCCACGCACTGCACATTTTTAATGGACGCCTCCAGGCAGTAGCAGCGGTTTACTGTGGTTTGACCGCCATTTGAACGAGAGCAGGGCACAAAGCAAAGCTCTATACAAAAGACCCATTGGGCATCTGATAACCTCACTACATGGCCCGGTTCCCAAGACAGTAATGACCGAAACCGAAGCGGTGGCACGTAGGTCTTCTGTTCCCTCTGCCGCTAGACTACACAACCGGCGGACTTTCCGATGTCAGTTCACTGCGCAGTAAGCGGACACGACATGACGGCGGCTCATTTGTCTCCACGGAGCCAGCGTGTGTCATACCGATGTGCTGCCGCTGGAGTTGAGGAGGAAGTTGGCAGTGTGGGCAGCAACAGGGGGCTGGTTGGGGATCGGTCGGTGGCCCAGCGCCATGCCGACGATGGCAGTCATGTGGGTTTCTGTGCCAAAGACATGGATGGGGATGCCGGTGGTCTTGCCTGAGGAGAGCACCCAGACCCAGATTTAGTGTGGTGCATGAAAATGAGCACAAGTTTACATTAGAAAAATATCCGATACACTCAAGTGAGATTATAAGTATAGATTTTTTATGTATTTTTGGTTTTGTTAAAATGCACACCTTAGGGCAAAAACATGAGATAAAAAAAAATAAAATTGCATAGATGAAAAATTGTACAGAGGAGAAATTGTATAGAGGAAGTACATACCCACTTCTCCCATCACCCTGAGCCCCTCCTGGTAGTTGGGGCCTCCACGGCGGACAAAAATGGTGACCTCATGCTCTTTTAAAGGCCCCTGGTAGTCTCTGATAGCTCTAACAATCCCCTAGCAAAGAGAAAAGACTCATTGAATAACTGGCCCACAATGGGATGTTGATACTACTTTGTAAACAAGAAACATTTGATCTCCATCTACCTTAAATGTAGCTGCAACATTTGTGAAGTTTGCAATGCTTCCTCCGATGATCAAAACCTTTCCTGCAAAACAAAATGTGTTTTTTTATATATTAAAAAAATTCTATACTTTTGAGTGCACCCAGTCAAAGTCAGTTTAGTCAACGCCATATTTCCTACCATCAGGGTGCTTCTCTCGGGTCATCAGAGACAGGATGGTCTTGGCGTAGTCATAGGTCTGCTGTTCGCTCGGCGCTCCTGAATATTCCCCGTAGTTGGCCAGCTCGTCGACCCCGCCCAGGTCACAGATTGTGTCACTAGGAAAGGTTTTTATTGGTCACCCACACAGAGGAAGAAACAATAGCAACAGCTGATCTCCTATAACAGCATTAGGTAGGTTTACTTCAGTCCAGTGCTGCAGTTCTAACAGTCAACATAATTTTAAGAAGCGTGAGATAATCAGTGCATTTAGTGTTACAGTGCAATGTGAAGCGTAGTGCTCAAATGCCTCTTTCCTTCAGTTTTGAGTTAATAATGCAATGTAAATAAACAGAACACTTTAACAGTGCACACAGGGAATAATTAGTTATGGCTGGTGTGTCTTGAATTCACGCTTTTCGCCCCTGACAGACGGTGCAGCGAGGGAGATGCTGCTCATTCCTCCAGACTCCCACTAAAATGGCAACGTCAGAGAATCCAATTTAGCTTGCAGCTGAACAGGCAGAGACTGAGCTGGGCTGCTGCACCATCAATCTCACTGCTGCATCACTGGCATACTTCCCTAATGCTAAACCCAATTATGTATACTGTAGTCATTATAATGAGGATAAAGCCAAGGGACAATTTAAGGAGCCAGAAGTATCACCTAAGTGGATTATTGTAGATATATAGACTTTTGTATCTCCTATTCATTCAGGCTTTGTTTGTTTATCTGGTTTAGTCCACATCTGGGTTTGTGACTGGTTACCTGTACACCACAGATGCGCCTCCTCCTGCCACCATGGTCCAGATCCTGCCCCGGGGGTTGAGCAAGGTCAGCTTGAGGCTAGCGCCGCTCTTGGCATCCAGGTCCGCAATGTAGGCTTCCTGTAAAAGCCGAGGGAGAGGTCAGTCAGGAGGTCAGAGGATGGACGGGGGGGGGCACACTTCATTATTTGAGCATATAGCAACCAACGTATAACCGCCAGATAATGTAATGACATGTCAAAATGTAATAAAATGTCCAGTTATTGGGCAATTAGTCAATATTAAAGTTATTAAAATATCGGTCATTTTATTACACTATCCGGCAATTTATTATGTACTTTATTACTTACGTTTTTCATTACACTTTTGACTCACAGGGACATTTTATTGCATTTTAACAAGTTATTACATTATCTGGCAGTTATTACATTATTGTTGCTACAGAGCATGCATGGATTTTAAAGAGCCAGCTATTACTAATATAGGTGTGATAATATAGGTGTGATAATTAAACACATGGTGGCACCTTGAAAGTGCATGTTTTTAACACTGGATGAAATGTTATGATTGCCAGTAGATCTGATGCTCCTCGGTGCTTGTTTGTGACAGCGAGGGCCACAGCTGGGGACCGAGCGTAAACACGCCCAATCAAAGGCCCCCGCTGTCGCTCATCTCCACTCCAGACTCACAGCAGTCCAATTAGACGAGCCCGTCTGGCACACAGACAGTCCGTCTCAAACGAGCTCCTACTGGCACCAGCCAAAAAAAACCCAAACATATTCCTGTATGCAGAAACGCTGTATACACAAGCCTAATTTCTAAAAAAACAAAGACAATCAGATCGCCACATCTTAACGTATCGTCACAAGACTGTACATAACATCTCCAATCTCCAGTGTGCTTTAGAAAAAGACACTTCCTAATCACACAGCATCTCATTGTAATGTATGAGGGTAAATGTGGGGTCCTGTCTGTCTCTATGAACGGCTCTCGACCTTTACTGTTGAGGATCTCTCTCTCCACAATGACTCATACAGGCTGATTTACAACTGTGCTGCGGACACTCCCCTTCCTCATTAGTGCTCGAAAGGGCAGCTGGGACAGAAGTATCTGAGGAATAATACCCACCAAACTCAATTTACGCATCTTTTTAGTCTGACACAAATCCTTATAACATAAAATTCCCAGTATAAATCTCATAGTAAGGAGCATCAGCCTCATGGAAATTACACAAGTTTAGGTCTTTTGAGGGGGGAAAAAAAAACATAAATTTATACTTTTCTGAAAATAAAGCTGATTTTTGTTTATAATGGTGGTTATGATAATCACCAACTGTACCCTATGACACTAGGTCATAATTTACCCACAATGCATTTACCTCTATAGCAGACTGAGTCATCATACATCATAAAATCCAAATTAGTTTATTTACAGTGGGCCCTGGAGGTACGCATCTTATCAACTGACAAATTTACAGCTGGACTATGACACTTGTTTATTTTCCTGAAGCTACTGTACATTTAGTGTGACAATCTAATTTGAAAAGATAAGAAAGACTCCAAAGTTATCTCTAAGATTAGTCAATCTGTTATTTTTACATCCTACTTGAGCGCTCCAGCTCCAGTAAGCATGCTTCTCACTGAGGAACAGCAGCAGCTACTGGATGCTGACGGATTGAAATGTGACCCACTGCTCTCTCCGGCTCCTCAGCCCCCCCTCACCTCAGGATAGGCCTCCCTGCCGAAGGGTGGAGGGAACTCCACATCTCCCCACTTGGCCTTGCAGATGTAGTCGGCCGTGGCATCGATCTTGGCTGCCATGTCGAGCACATACACGCCATCTTTTGTAACCACTGAGAGGAAGGGAAAGGAAGAGAGAAAGAGAAAAAGAAGAGACAAGGCAAGAGTATATTTAGGCTTAGGACCCACAACAAGGGTTGAACAGGCTGGTGAAGACACACACACACCTACTGATTTTCACTTGGTATAAATATATTTCTAGTAGTGGCGGAGTGAGGTCTGAGCTTTAAATAGAGCAGGGAAAATGAGAGAGGACCATGCCCACCCGCAGGTGATGCCAGCACCTTCCTGCTCTCCCTGCAGGAGGTGGAAGGCTTGGGGATACTGTGAGGAGGTGGTGGGACATCAAAGCAGGGAGAGCCGGTCTCAGCAGCCCCAGCCACCTCCACAGGAACAGCTGCCACTGGGCATATACTGGTGCCCAATTACTCCATTATAAACACACACACACAGTGCCATCATCAAACAGCAAGTGCATGAATTATTGAATCTTCTCCTCCCTTGGTGTTAAAATGTGTCGGAATCAACTTCTGCCTCTCGGTTTCATAACAAGATGATGTTTTATAATAGATTGATGTTTTTTTGCCCCTACAATTTCCTTTTGATGTTCCCTTTCCAATTTCATAATCTTATGACATATTTATGGGTCTGTGTTGCAACTGAGCGCACATGGCATCATGGTGACTTGCTCAGACATAGAAAACCATGTAATAAGGGATTTGAGGCAAAAACCTACCCAATGGATTTATCTCCAAGTATGTGAAGAACAGGTCTTCATACAGGTTGAAGAGTCCCACAATGAAGCTGGCCAGGACCCTGCAGGAAGAGGACATTCAACACATCAAACTCTACTCCAAAGCCCTATTGGTGCAGCAATTTTTGTATTATGTGCTAAGATCATCAGCAATTTTAATCACATGTGAATGATATCCATAAAAACGTAATTCGTAAAGGGACAATTCCACTGCAATCGACAAAAACAACGGCCCTCTGATAATCCCAATCCTGTGCAAACGCCTCACTATAGTGTCACTGGATTTGAACAAGATTTACTTTGACTGTTGTTGAAAAAACATTTGTATAGTGGCTACACAAATACCTGGTCCATTATCTTTTAACTTAAATTGTTTTAACTGCATGTGTCACTCTTTATGTCAATTTGTTTCTGGATTTCAAACTGGTGTTGAATTCTTCATAGGTGCCGTTAGACATCCATCAAAGGACATGACAGAACATGACAAGTTGCATAATGGAACAGATGTGCCATTATGCAACTTTCCATATTGAGGATGCATTAGAATTTTTTTTTTTTTATTTCAGGGCACGTTCAGTCTTGAGAGACATCTAAACTCACAAGATTAACAAGATCCCCTGTACAATTTATGCCAGGTAATAAAAACGAAAAATATACCACTTGACAGCAGAGCAATTAAAATGCCCAAATAATGCTAGTTAGTCACACTCTTTCTCTCACACACACACACACACACACACACACACGTGCAGCCAATATCATTAAAGGATTGTAGAGGAAGAGCAGTCCAGCAGCTACCAACCAGCACCTGTTAATTATCTGCAGAACCTTGCTACAGAGAAGGAAATATCGAATTTGCTTCCTCCTCCACATGTCAAAACAGAGCAGTGAGGAGGGGGGCTGTGGGAGGAGGCGGGGGGGGGGGGGGGGGGGGGGGGGGTTGTTTTGCTCTCCTCTCCTCTCCTGCCTGTCAGTTGTGCAGGCAGCAGCTCAGAGCCTTTGTAACCATGTCAGCTTGCCGTCAGGACTCCGGCTGCCCCACGGGAGAAAACCGTGACCAAACCCAGAGTGACTCAGCTTCCCATGTCTGGTTCTGATGGGAGGGCAGGGGATGGGGGGGTAGGGGGGGGTTGAGTCCCACTCCTGTTTTCAAACCAGAGGATGAGGGGAGGGGAGAGGAGGAAGCTGGGTGAAGAGGTGAATAAGGGTTGGCAGAGTGTATGCAGGGGCATCTTCCTCAATGTCAGCCAAGACAGCGAGACAAGCCAGAAAAGCGCTTTCGAAAGAGCGCCGCTGGGAAGATGGATAGGAGGGGTTGGGACAGGGTGGGTCACTGTATCACACCAATCAAAATAAATGGACGTGCTCTGAATGGGACTGTAGTGGAAAGAGACGGGGGGGGAGGGGGGCTGATCGAAGGAAAGCGAAGCAGAGGAGGGAGTTTGTCATTTCTCTAATGGAACCCCTCCTCCCATCTCCTCCATCTCCTCCCCCACCTTTACTGCAATCTCAAAGTGCTCCGTTACTTCAATTATGTGCTGCTTTTGTTTTCCAGCGCTGGCCACAAGCCAAATAATATGAAGGAAAATGCCCATTCTTTGCTGGCTTTTATAAGGAACGCGTGTCTCACAATGATTTTGCAATAAGATCAATTAGACTTTTTAAAATATTGAACGTTATGAATAAGCCTATTGGTTGGTTTATGACTTAATGCTCGATATTTCTTTCATTCAACTGATGCCTCCATTCTTATTCATGATTTCCAAATGACCTACCCCCATTTATTGATGGCAATAAATTGAATTCATGAATCAATACTACAAATCATAGCAGACTAGCTGCTAAAAAGCCATCCAAATCAATGGTAGACAGAAGTAGAAACTGTAGTAGAGTCAGATGGTGAATGCAAACCATAATTGGCCTGTATTGTATTTGGCTCTATTGTACATAGGCTGTGAGGTAATTGAAGATTTTGTTCAGTTTGTTTTGGGGGCAGCTTCTTCCACGTAAAAAATAAAGACCGTCAGTTGAAATAAATTTGTTATGCACATATGACCTGTTTCAACCAATCCCTATTTTAAATTTCGTGTTCTAGGTCTCATCATTTTGTTTGCATGAAAATAAATAAATAAATGGAAAAAAAAAAAAAAAAAAATATGCTGACATGTTTTTAAGATACAAACAATTCCTGAAGGAGCTCCAATGTCCTTTAAAAGATAAAATAATAAAATATAGGTCTATCTATCCACAGTGAAAAAATCTCCATTTAATAGTTTGTTTATACATTTTTACACGGACGGATAGCTTAAGTTCTGCATGTCCCCTCTGATCCCCTTTTTCCATTCAACTCACGCTTTCTTGTCGTTGGGGACGTGGGTGAGGAGCCCCTTCTTGACGGACTCCTCGGTGATCTTCTCATCTACTCCGACCAGCAGCTTCTTGGCCTTGGCGTCCACGTCTCCCACATCCACGCCTCCCTCGTGGTGAAACAGCACGTAGTCCCCCTCCCGTGTGGCGTAGACGCACACGTAGAACTCCTCCTCCTGGATGACGGGGATTCAAACCGCAAAAAAAAGTCAATTAATGAATCGTTTTCTTACTAGAGATCTGGCAGCTACATGATGCGTCAAGATAAAAGTGAGTGAAGGGAGAGCTAGACCTCAAACAGCATCTCTAATGAGCGGTTTACCTGCTTATGGGCAACGAACGGCTCGATGAGGAAGTTCTTTAGTATTCCTTTGGCTTTTCCCACCTGAGGAACACACACAATAATTCTCTTAAAAAAGGAGCTGAAAATCAAATATTTAACGAGTAGAAGATAACGTTAGGAGCAAAACAAAATATTAGCATAAATTCCCATGGGAGAAAAAAAACCCCACAAAACACTCCGCTATCTCTCTCAGGAGGTTTCTATATTAATGCATCACTGCACTTGTTTTCAGACATACTTTCAGTATTGGTGGAGGACAGAGACAGAAAGGTACAGACAAACACAGTCAACCCAATACAAACAGAAAAATATTCTCTACAAACAATACAAATGGGAAAAGAAATGGGAGAATGAATCTAGCTGAGAAAGTAAAATGTTTCAGGAGGTTTGTCTGAAATGACAAAATTGAATTTGAAATACAAAATGAAAACAGGAGCTCAGCTAGTCCCAAGTGAATTGTCTTCAAATATAGGAGACAAGGCTGAGAAGAGGGAAAAAAGAAACGGTTGCCATGTATTGCTAGAGGCAAGGCCCCGCTAACACAGACAGCTCATTTGGCCTGGCTGTCACCATTCCTGCGTTAAAGGCCACCAGGCACAAAGTAACCAGGGACTGACAGAGCAGCCAGGCGGAGAGGAGAAGAAAAGAAAGAAATGGAGTGAGGGAGTTGCCATTTTGAGGAGTACAAATAAAAGAGGGTTGATGACAGGAGGAAAAGTTAAAAAAAAAAGCCCCCCATCCATCTGATTGAAAACCCACAAGGGACTCAGGCCAATTCAGCCATCAATGAGCTGACACTTCCACAACTGTCTCCCGGAGAAAGAAAAGAGGGCAGAGAGAGACATTCATGTTGTGAATACAATTTGTATGTAAATAACTGAATTCATTCCAGTAGAATTACTATGATTACGGACACCTGAAATACTCGTACAACTGCAACTTCAAAATAGCAGTGAGCAAAGGATTACTTGAGAATAAAACAAGCATGAAAGCAGGTGATAGAATGTGGTTAAGTGTAAACAGGAAGAAGTAGAAGTAGCGCTGCCACACTGAATTATTCACACCCGCTGGTCTCTGACTTCCTACTGGTCTCTCTGACACACTCTCTGGCTAGTTGCTAAAAAAACGAAATGTTCAAAAACAAAAGCAGTGCTATGCTAGCGGTATTCGCCAGTCAACTCACACAGCTAAAAGACTGCTAAAGAAGTAGCAGGGGTGTGTGTGTGTGTGTGTGTGGGGGGGGGGGGTACCCTCTAGAGTCTAGACCAACATCTTATTTGTGTGGGTTGGTCTAATTAAGGCCAACTATGGTCGAACCAAGTTATTGAATTAGCCCCAATTAATCCATCTCACAAACACCAGAGTAATAATCCTGTATGTGAACTTGTCATCCGCAGTTTTCTCATTGTGTCCTTTAACCTGGCTACTTAATTCATTAAAACATCTCCAGAAAAGATAATATAGTCTCTTTCTATAACGTACGTCAAACGAGTTGAAACACTACACTGACAGCCACAATACAGCTGCAGCTTCATTTATTGTTATTTACAGCCGCTGACAGTTTCATCTCTACTGTCTGGCGAGTGATACATCCAAGCAATCTCACTGCTGCTCTGCCTGCCTGTCTGTAACACACACACACACAGCTATTCAATGCTTTATGAACCGTCCTGGTCCCTCCCACTCCAGGTTCTTGGTTTATGAGGCAAAGCGCCACCTAAGTGCCAAAGTGACAAATTTTTTGTAGTGTGGCTCCGCTGCCTGGACTGATTAACTGACTGTTTATTCACTAGCAAGATTTGCTTCAGCTGACTGGACTGAGTTACTACCAGTTGACTGACAGCGAGCTCATTAGCAATCTGGGAAGCCGTTTAGGCAAACGTACACAGCACACACATACACACACATATACTAACAAAGTGCATGAGTCCAAAAAGAGGAAGAAGGGTGAAGGAAAGGGAGGAGGAGAAGGAGGAGGAGTGTCTGAATATAGTGCTAGGTTGATATTGATCGGAGGAGCGTTCAGCAAAGTGCGTGTTCTAAAAAGGAGGAACAGGCAGACATGGTGGGTGGATGCGATTGTCTGAGAGACAGGAGAGAGCGAGAGAGAGAGAGAGAGAGAGAGAGTGGGTGGATGACGTACTGTCGTCTCTTTCATGAGGCGGGTCTTCAGCCACTCTCTGACGCCGCTCAGGTCCAGGTTGACGCCCACCAGGCCCAGCTTCCCTCGCCTCTTGATCAGCTGGTCCGGCTTCACCACCAGCCTCTGCAGGAGGGAGATGACACAGGGGAAATTGACGTCATTTTCAAAACACAAGTCTGATATTTTCACTTTATTTGGGAGCAGAGAGGATTAATGACACAGTGAGTCACAGTGCAGAAAGTAACACACTTTAACTCCACATAGGATGCACCTGATCTCACTTGAATAGATAGGGGAGTTTAAGATGGTTAACAAAAACTATTGGTATTCTTTTTATGCTTGGAGAAAAAAACGGTCACAACTTTGTCCTTAAACCAAGGTGCATGAACAGCAGATAACTAGAAAGGAAAAAAAGAAACTTGTATTGATGCAGTAAAAAAAACAACTAATTTCGGCAGCTTGATGAACCCTTTTATTTTTGTGCTGCAACTCCTCAGCAGAGCATCCACACCCTCCTGATTGTTTCCCCCCCACAAAGACAGGCATTTAGTGAGTTAATGTTTTAGAGTAAACCAAACACTGCAATGTTAATCAGAAACGCAAAAATCCAGAGAGGAGTTGTGTCCTGTCAAAGCATTTGAAGAGTTAGGATCACAAACCAAACTTATGTCATGAAAGTTGTTCATTCTGTTGTTTTGCCTGAAATGAAATGATCATTTTCTACACTTGACTGCAGCTATTTCCTTGTTTGGTGACGTCCGAATTGGAGAAGCAGGAAAAAAAAAAATCGGGGTCCAACGGCAAACGCCAGGTTCCCAAGTAATGTTGGCTGAGGTGAACGGTATTCTCACGTAGGAAGCGTGTATCAACCATCTTTCCCGCATGACGTGAATACAAAATTAAATCTAACCCCCACCAACCGAGCCCGCTTCCTCTCATTGGCAAGTCAGAGACGGAGAATGACTTATGACAGCGGAGCCATTAGTATCTGGGCGCCTGCCAGCCAGCAAAGGAAGAGAGGGCCGAGGGTGAAAGTTAATGCAATTTCCTAATCAATTCTACCGCAGCACCTATCTCCCTCTATCTGCCCCCCCCCCCCCCCCCTTGTCATACCTTACAGATAAAAACAACCTTCCGCCAAGAGAGAGAGAGAGAGCAGGAGAGTGACGTTTTACCCTGCAAGATGAGTCACAGTCTAATTCAATTAACTCCTATTACAGCCCCTCTGTCTGCGACTCCCCTCGCTATGAAGAGGGGTAAGAGTTGATCCCAAAGTGTGTGTGTGTGTGTGTGTGTGGGGGGGGGGGGGTAGAGGAAGTAGAGGAACCGCTCTTTAACTGGGGAACCCGGTTCTCCAGTTAAAGAGCGGCTGTACTGAAGCTGACCCTGATCTCCCTGTGGAGAAGTCAACCGAGAATTTCCCTACGGCGATCAATAAGCATCACATCATTATTATTAAAGACGCCGTCTCTTCCTATTGTGCTCGTCAACTTTTAGCCGCAACACATTCCCACGTAGCTGCCAATAATTCTCCACGACATTTACTTTGCTTCATTTCCCCTAAGAAGCCAGAAGAGCAGCTGGATCGCTCTGCTGTCTGCTAACAAGCACCAGGAGAGCACTCTGCTGCCAGCCTAAGTAATTGTCCCCATAAACTGAAGATCATTTTACACAGGCTTAAGGGAGACAGTGCTTTAGACAGCTAAAGGCTATAAATTTATGATATAGCGCACCAACTGTGCACTCTGCTTAAGTTAATCTGACTTCTTCTACATGCATTCTTATCACAGCCGTTCTGGGAATCCTGTGCTTTTGCTTTGCTGGTGAAGGATTGCAGCGATAAGCGTGAACACTGAGTCGGTTCTTATCCTCAGTAACTGGTAACTATAAACTTAAAACCATGATATCTTCCGCCTCACCTCTGTGAGCAGCCATGGGTGCTCCTGTGCCAGGCGGTCAAAGTCAGTCTCTGCGGTCACGTTGGCGTAGCGGAACCTGTTCTGGACAGCGGCCGATGTGCAGATATACTTGTAGAGGAAGTCCTTTCCCGTCTGCTCAGAGATGGCTTTGGCCGACATGACTGCTTAGGCTAGACTGGCCTGAGAAGAGGGACAGACGGACGGAGAGAGAGAGATGGAGAGGCAGATACAGAGATGAGAGGAGAGATGGATGAATACAGAGACAGAGAGATGATGGATACAGAGACAAGGAATAAGGGAAAGTGACTAAAGGGCAGCCAGGTTTTACTGCTTGCTCACTAGACTACTGCTGCGTTTGTGCTCCATCCTCTTGACGAATTGTTTGAGCAAAACAAAACAAAACAAAACAAAAAACAAGAAGCTCTGCTCTTTCTTCAGCTGTCAGAAATTTCAAGGAATAGTCTGGTAATTAGGTAGCTGAAAGACTCTCAAGCTCTGTATTAAAATATACCAATTTGGTTTTACTATGCATAAAATCAAACATTGGTGAAAAAAAAATTGTCTGTGGTATTAATGCAGGATAAATGCACAGATTGCACAGATGCACAGACAGGGCTAGAAAATCTGATTACACACCAACTGCAGATTCAGGCTTCTGTCTTTTTGCACAGTCACCTTTTCACTTTGTTTCCATGTCGCAGAAGAAACAGCCAGTGGAGTCATTAAAGCCACAGCTAACATGATTAGCCTCAGTTTATAAGACCCACACACTAATGGGGTAATGAGCACTTATGTGCCACTCAAACAATCAGGTTCCACTGAGTTAGCCAGATGTAATCACTGGAGCTGCAGCAGAGAGAAGGTGGAGAGGGCAGTAATTGCCCTCTGAAGCAAATTATGGTTCCTTATAAGAAAACTTATTCCGAATGGGTTCCTTGAAGAACCTCCCACACACCAGAGGTTTGTAGAAGTACCGTCAGGGTTCATAAACCCTTGTTGAAAGGGTTCTTCAAGGAACCTTCTGGTTTCCCTAAAGGCTGCAATCTGAAAAAACCCTCAAGGTTCCTTGAAGCGCTTTTACTTTTTAGGGAGTAGATACAGAGATTAGACACGGCACTCATGTTATTTATTTATTCATCATAGTGCAATATTCAAAACAGTGCAAATACTTTAAGTGCAATACTTATATTCTGCATTTGATTCTGATTTTTCTATATAAATATATATATATATATATATATAAAAAGGTCATAGAAAAATATATTTCTATATTTTTCTATGACCGTTTCTATATTGGGTTTTATTTTACTGTTTTTATTGGTTTATATTGTATTTTATTCTTCTCTGTCTTTTAACAAAGTACACAAGCAACCACTAAGCTAAATTCCTTGTATGTGCAAATATACTTGGCCAATAACATGATTCTGATTCAGACACAACAGTTTGCTTAGCACATAAAAACTGGCACAGAAATACAAGGCAAAAGATTTGAAATCCTCATAATACACTCCATAAAAAAACACCACCAAATAGTTGACTACATTGTCACAAGCCTAGACCTGCAGAGTAATCTCATGTAAGTGAAAGATTGATCTAGACACCAGTGAGAAGTGTCTAAATGAGGTGTTTTGGTGGTTGGATTCCTTTCCTTTACTAGCAGGATATGCACGCACAACAATAACACCAAATACAATAACCTTCAATAGCATTCATAAATCTTATTGCTTTAGGGAGGGGTGACCTTTACTCTCTGGCCAGCACCAATACACACAGCTCATAACATGCGGTTGGTGTTTCAAGCTCACTGCACCACTCCTGTTCGTTCAAAATCAAGGATTAGATCACTAGATTTCTCTAATGCAGAAAAAATTAGGCATTTTTTTGTCCAACGACCACTATGGGTCTAAGCTTGTAGTGCTGAGTAAAAAGAAATGGATTTTTACTTGGAATTGGTATCAGCAGCGAAAAGGTGACATGCATTGCTACTTCACTGAGGGACACCTAACCCTGATATGTGCCATTCTGTTTTTGTATGGGAGAGAACGCCACATCAAACTCCATACTGAAATCTGGCAGCTTAAGGTTCCCTTGTATATCGGCAAGCAAACACACCTTGCAGAACATGACTTTTTGACCTTTTCCAAAGCGTTGATGCCTACTGGTAAATTCAGCATACATATGATGCTTCTAGAAGAACTTACTGCAATAAAATCTTAATATTTATACCTGCTTCACCTGTTATTTCTTCATGTTTTACAACTAAAATACATATAGGTGGTCATGAGCAGCACAAACCATTTTTCATGTTCACCTTTTATTAAAATAAGTGGTGGATCATACATCAGGCAGAGTTTACCAGTAGAACCTAAAGATTCAGAAAAGGTCTTAAGTCACACGTTTGCCAATTAAACAACATTAACATTGAACTGTCATATTTCGGCATGATTTTTAACATGACACCTATTGTAAAACACCCACCAATCTCTGCATCCATCCATCTCTTCTTCCCAGTCTGTCTGTTCCCTCCGATGTTATGGTGGTACAACACTTCTGTTAATTTATCTAAATGTGGTTTTGGTAAGTCTTCAGTGAGGCAAATCTTATCACTGCTTTTACCTCAGACCAGATGGACATCAATAATGAGAAATGTGGTTCTTAGAGACCCAATGACCAACTCCCCTAACTCATGGGTTAACTAAAACAACCACCGTCTATTATGTAACCTTGCACAGGCACAGAGAACCCGGCCAGCCCGTCTGCTTCATTGGTTCATTAAGCAAAAAGCCTTGATGTCGGCTCGAACTGGACTCCCTGCTCTTCACTGCGGCCCTAGCAGCCATTGCTTATGGGGATTAATGGGAGTGTCATGGAGCTTTCTCACTATTGATCATCCTTGTCCCTGAGTCACCACAGTGCTGGGCCCCGAACAGGGGGACACTGTTTTTTTCCCAAAGCTCATCCAGACTCCCTACATCATCCAATTCCTTTCTGCTACAGACCTGTCAGAGCTATTAAATATCACTGCCTCACAACAACATTAACACTGGTCAAGATGACGCACAATAACATTTACAGAGCGGGGATGATGGATGGTTGGGTAGAGGCAATATCAGGCACACATCAAACACACACACACACACACACACACACAATCAAATTAAACCTATAGTGAGGTTAAGAAAAACTGCCTCACAAGCCAGTTATGCAGAGTGAGAGTAATATTCACTTTCAACTTTACCCAAACTGACTAAACTACTAATTTACCAACAGCTGCCTGACTTTCCGATGGGATTAAGTCATATTTTAATGAGAATTACTTCATCACTTCATTCAATTACAAACAGGTCAGACATGAACACAAATGGAGACATTTCTGATAATAGCAATTACTTATTGCAACAAATGACACAGTGACCATCTTGCAAGAGTTCAAATCTAATGTGGAGAGTGCGGTTGACTGACCAGTTCAACTTGTTTTTTTTTTTGTTTTTTTTTTATCCTGTTGTTCCGGCTCTTGGAGAGAAAGAGAGAGAGAGAGAGAGAGAGAGAGAGAGAGAGAGAGAGAGAGAGAGAGAGAGAGAGAGAGAGAGAGATTCGAAAAAACAGTTTTAAACAACATCCTTCATTTACCTCGATCCTTCAACACGCTGGTTTTATTGTGAGAACTCTGCTGGTTTCTTGCGGTCGGATGGATGAATCTGGAGCTCAGTCGTTATGATGAACTGTCGCTGTCTGTGGGAATCACTGGCACCGGAGCGTGGGGCTCCTCCTGAGTTTTGTCTCCATCCCCCATCTGCCGATAGGCTTGGCTGATGTTTCCTGCTCTCTGATTGGTTTATTTCACACCATGCTCTATTGCTGCCTTCAGGAGCTGTTGGAAATGTCAGCAATTACACGGTGAGCAGCTGCACGAGCCAACAAAGTGGTGAATATGATTGAGAAACACGGGAAAGTCTGAATTTTGAAATTGCATTTAGGGGTTGCAGAGCATGGAACATGTGACATGTGATGCAATTAAATATTGCATGTTATTGTTTTTGGCATTTGATGTAAGTAATTAGCATTGTTGCATGTGGCTATTTTCACTATTCGCTCAAATGTAGCTGCCACACACATGTAGCAACATTCATTTAAATTAATTAAAACATCAGTTACGCCTGATGCACATTTACTCTGCTATATTCTGACGCTGCAGCAAGTAGCAGCTCTGTACCGCTTAACTTCTGAATTAAAACAACACCCACCAAGAAAACTACCTTGTTTCGGGGTCCGTTTTGTTATTAGTTCCGACCGAAAGCACTTTTGCGATAAATTGCATTTAAGATAATTTTACATGTGAAGTAGGAGTTTACAGGCAGCACCTGAACGCATCATGGATTGCTTCACAAAACTCACACCATCCACCTCGTTGAGAAAGCAGGGCAATTATCCGCCGCCGGTGTTGATTGGCTGGCACTGTTCTTTAACTACATAGCAGCCAATGAGAAAATCACTTCATCATGCATACAACACGAGCCTGGTGCATTCTCCTCTGCAAATTAGACAAGTTAATAAGTTGGACTGTATGACATGAACATCACCAGTTCAGATAAACCTCTCCTTGGCCTGAAGCAATGATTCTGATTTGTCCAAGGATGCAGCGAAGGGTAGACACACCTATAAGATCACTTTAGCCACTTTTCATTTGAGGGATAGCGTTTACCCACCTGTTCAGACTGACAAAGCTGCAAAGAACAGCATCCCACTCCAAAGGGACATGTGACAGTAACATCCTCCCAAAACAGAAATGACCCTCGAATTTAAAATCAGTTCATTGCGAGGGGGCAGCAGAGTACAAAGCTGATATAAAATTACCATTTTCAGTCGTAAAAGTTACACTTAAGTTGTAACAGGCATATTTATATTTGACCATGCATTAGGTCCAAGATAAGATTAAACTTAAAATGATCTCATGGGGATTTGCAACAGCAAATAGTAGCCTAATGGCATACAGCAAAGAAGAAACAAATATGCTATAAATAAGAATATAACAAAGGGGCTTCATGTAAACATATACAACTGACCATTTCAACAGTAGAACATGCTAAGTAGAGTGTGTGATTGAAAATTATTGGGGGGGGGGGGGGTCTGGTGTACCTGGCATTAAGGTAACAGTGGGTCATAGTGTGGACATTACAACTGATCACATGCTGTTTCTCTTAAATACTCTGGACAGTTATCAGTTTTTGGCAGTTACTGCTGTATCATAAATGTTGCAGCAATTTTGTTTTGTGTGTGCCAGATTCTTATGCAAGGGTAGGTTGAAGGGAGAACAGACAGTCCCAGTCAAATGGGTCAATTCAGTCAGTGTACACGGTTACAAAAATCAGTAAAACAGATGTAGCCTAGATCAGTGATTCTCAACCTTTTTCATATCAAAGACCCTTAATTTAGTCCACATTAGGGCCACAGACCCCCATTTGATGAGATTTTGCCTCTCGGACCCAAATCTGAAAATATTTGTATTGTTAGATATGATTTTGTCCAGAATACCAAGACTATCTGTATTGCAGGTAGAGAGATAACAGTGAAACTATGATCAAAACAGTCATGCTTCTACGTTTTCTACCTGTATTAACTTCTTGTAAATGAAATAATGCTGAAGTCTAACAATTCATCAATTTGCTGGGGACCCCCTGGAGCCCCCTCAAGGACCCCTGGTGGTCCCTGGACCCCACGTTGAGAACCACTGGCCTACATAACACTGAGGGGGGTTGTGCCTGTGAGTAGAAGATACAGCTGCTAATTCGTGGCTTCTTTTATCTTGGAAATGGATGCATTCGGCAATAAGTTAATTAAGTCTGTGTATATAGGTTATTATATGAGCTGTGGTTCAATAGAACACGTGAAAATTACAATGCATTCTATAAGAAATTTACCTGTGAAACTATGAGTGCCCTCTGCTGGTTTACACCGTCAAAAACCAATGAACTTGAAGTGGCAGCATGGTGTGAGAAGACGAACATATGTGGCCAAGTTGACCTAGTTCTTATCAGCTCACTGTGCCAAGAGCATAACTAAAAGAACAGTATTGAACAAAGACTACAACTCACATTATTGGGTTTGGAGCAAAGCATATTCTTTTATTAAGTGTACAAAACAAGTGCAAAAATAGTGATTCATAAGAGCTACAAAGCAGGACTTGCCCTACAAAAATTACAGTCATTGAAAGTGGGTACAAATTGAAATGTGATAAATGAAGTGCTGTTCAAAGAGGATGAAAGGGATCAATGGTGCAGTCTTGCGCAGTAGAAAAAGATTGCAAAACGTGGACTTGGATTCACAGCATTTGATAAGTACTAAGTGCAAGCTAATGACACAAATGCCAAATTCATCAGCATTCTCCCTTTCAAACTATGCACAGTGCAAAGATTTTACAAGGAAGGACCTCTATAAATGACATTCATTCTAATACACTTAATCAGATGACTTTGGCCCATATGCAATTACAACCATTATTTCCTAAGCCGCACACACTTGCACAGAAATGACAGCTGCCCATCAACTCACAACTAAACCACAGGAAACCGACAAATTAACAAGTCTGTCAAAGAGGCAGAGCTACTTTTAGCAGATTGGAAATGTGTTAAATATGATAAAGCTGATATACTGTAAAACCTGGGATGCATGCAATGAAAATACCTAGTGTATCATTCACTCTTCAGAATATTGAATAACACTGACATTTATAGAAGAGGAAATCTAGAGTTTGAGACAAGAATTATGGAGGTGTGGGAGGGAGGCTGTACTACCTTGATCTAAAACTGCATCTAACAAGACCTTTTTCTCAGCAAATAGCAGGTACTGCAACTCTGGCACTGATATGCGTGACAACATACTGAACAAGCTTGACCTAACTGGATTGAAGGCATCTTGGGTTGTGGTGCAAATCAACAGTAAAAAGGCACCCAGCTTGTGGATTTAGGGTGGCTATACCGGAAACCCTAAACACAGCACAAACACACAAACCTTCCACAGAGTAAACCTAAATCTTATTACACCAGTCATCCCAGGCCACACATCCCCATCTTTGCCATTTACAGTATGGTGCACTTTGGCTTCTTTTTCTTCTCAACCTCTTTTTTGGTCTGGTCAGGCTTCTTGGGCCCATAGACGCTGGAGAAGCAGGACTGGACACAGATGGGCTCTCTGAGACTCAGCAGCCACCTGCCCTTGCCGTAATAGGCCAGGGAGCCCAGCTCCATCTCCTCCACCAGCTCCCCCTGCTGGCCTTCCTGCTGCAGGGCCAGGATTTCAAGCAGATCCAGACCTGTTTGAACTGGGTCGACACCCTCTGCACAGCCCAGAGTGACGTGGGCGCGGCTACCCAGAGGCAGGGAGGCAGCTGCGGGGACAGCAGACTCTGCCTCCTTTTCAGCGTCGGCTGGCCACAGCACAAGCTGCTCCTCAGAGAGGGACACTCTGGCACCGACAGTGCGTGGCGTGACAAAGAGAGCGCTCAGAGAAAGCTCAAATGCAGAACCATACAGTTCTTTAACAGCCTAGAGAGTGGAAAAAAGAAACGAGGAAGTAATGAGGAAATATTACAAGATTTAAAATGAAAGACTAAAATTATTTAAGTGTTACCACAACATCAAAATGTCTGGGGAAAAGGTAATTGAATTGAACAATGCAAGTAATGCATTCAATACACATGCCCAAAAACATGAGGGTTTCATACTTGTTTCTCTGCGTACTCCTCGGCACCCTCTGCTTTGCCATAGTCACAGAATTTGGTAGTGCAATGAAGAGGTCCTTTGGCCTGGAAATACTGCTCCAGGTCCACTTCCTTCTCAGCTTCCCCAGTGACTAAAAACAAAGCAAGATCAGTTGCATCACAGTGATGGCAAAGAAATGACATGTTTACCCTGCTCAGAGACTTGATAACATTAAAACTGGTAAATTCACACGTGCATTACATGAAATGGAATTTTAAATACACTCACAGTCATTCATGTGCTTCTTGAAAGGCTCCAATGTGTCCAATGTTTTCAGGAAGTCCATGGATGTGCACCTGACCTTCTCCTGGATGGTAGGAAGAAGAAACCAGCCAAAGAAAAGAGGGAGGATCATTTCCTCGAGTGGACCTTTCATGGCTTGGATTTGGGCCTCCTCCAGTCCACGTCCGGTCCTCTTGGCAAGTTGTGACAGATCCCTCCTCCACTCAGTACGGGGCTCCAGGAATATAGCAACAAGATGGTGTTGCTCTGCAATCTCCCCCAGGCGGGCCAGCCGATCCTGGGTGTGGTTGGTGTCGTCCACCACTACCAGCACAGAGGCAGCTGTTCCTGCACTGCAGTGGGCCACCACAGCCTCATCCAGAGCCTTGTATCCATCTGCAGATACTTCTGGATTCTCTGGTTTTACACCATGGTCATCAGCAGAGAAGACGGAGCAGTGGTCTTTGTAGGCATCAGCTATGGCGCGTGCTAGGAGGGTTTTGCCACTGCCTGGAAGGCCTTTGAGGACGATAAGGGTACGGGAGGTTTGCAGGACAACTTTGGTCTGCTCCTGTTCCAGAAGGGCAAAAGACAGAGAGCCGGGGGCAGGAACTTTACCCTCCTCCTCTGTATCCTTCTGCTCAGATTTATCTGCTTCACCCTCGGCTGCTGGCTCAACTGCCTTTTCAGTATCAGCCTCAACTGGTTTCTCTGGTTCAACTTCCTTCACATCCTCTGCAGGTTTTGTGTTTTCAATCTCAGCTGGTTTCTCCAATGTCACCATCACAGCTTCTGTTGGCTTTTCAGCTGCCGCTTCTGTCACCAACTCGGTCTCTGCTGCTCTCTCCATTTCTACCTCTGCCGTCTCTGCTGGTTTTTCTGCTTCCACCTCCTTTGTAGGTTCAGCTACCACATCTTTGACAACTTCTGCCTCAGTATCCATTGCAGTCTGCAATTCTGCCTCAGTCTCCACTTGTTCTGGTGCTTTCTCTGTGTGGCTGGGTAGTTGTACATCTACTGGCTGCTGCAGCATGACTGGTTCAGGTAATGTTGGCTCTGGTAGTTCAACTTCTGGGACTGATTCTACCAATTTCTCTGGCTCTGGTTCAGGGGCACTCTCTGCCAGAGGCTTGTGCAAAGGCAAAGGTTCTGGGATGTTCTCTGGCACTGGCTGCTGTTCAAGCTGGATGTTTTCTGGTTCTGTGTTTAATGCTGTAACTGGGTCAGAGATCCTTTCTGGTGAGCCATCTGGTTCTGGTTGTTTTGCCACTGCACCAGGCAGTGTTTCCGTATCCTCAGATTCCTGTCCTTTCTCAATTGACTTCTCTTGTTCAGACATTTCCTCGGGCAAGCTGTCCTTAGTCTCAATCTCTGGTGTTCCCTCAGACAGCTTAACGGATTCTGTCACAATTTCTGTCACCATCAATTCTTCTGTTTCTTTGACATTCATGAGTGACTGGTCTGCATCATGACCATTCACTGCCATTTGCTCAGTGTCTTCAACAGTGGCCGGTGGCTTCTCAGGCTCTGTGGTTTCCTCTGGTGTCTCCAATTTTGACACAACCACTTTTTCCATTCCAGTCTCCTGTTGCTGTGGAGTCTCTGACGCAGCATCTAAAACCTCACTGCTCTTCTCAGTATCCATGTCTGGGTTAATTTCTGACTGTAGAGGCCACCATGTACCTTAAATGTATTAAAAAGGAAGACAAAACGGTTTAAAACAGTCCAATCATGATGGAAATCAAACAACGACTACATACATAAAATACTTAAGCAACAGCCAACCTCATAGCACTTGAGTCATAGCAGTTGAGTGATACTATAGCCAATAGTAAAAGTATTGGGGGAGAGGGGTGAAATCAGTTTGCAGTGCTAAGAACATGGGATTTGAATTGTTAAAATAAAAAGATGTATATGATGTGAATATACTTTTTGGGGTATTTTTTATTTGCATGCTAACCTTTTAAGAGAAACAGCTAGAGACAAATAGACAACCGATGACTAAATCAGCCATTCAAAAATTTTTAATTTGGCCACATATTCTTTGGTTATTATTTAGTATTCTTTAGTCAACATTAGCAAATAATCTTCCTTTGATATACTTGTTCAATTCAGAAACGCTGCCTCTTAAATCTCAATATGTCAATTGTATAATGGACTCCGCCCTAAAGGACTGTGGTAGAAAATGACATGAAGGGAGGTTTGAACGATTCAGTGTCCAGCCGCTGGACGAAACGTTTGTCCTCCCACCACACAGATAGTATAGGATCACGTCAGCGCAAAAGTTACTTTTCCTATAGAACTACTACAATACACTAACCCAAGGCTTCATTGAGTTAGTCATACAGCCATCCATTCTACATAGTACCAAAGCTCTGTACTACAATGTAATCAAAGAGTATCTCAAAAGACAATAAACACTTTGGTCATGGTGGCAGGTCACCAACTTCAGTTATTGCATATATAGGGGTTGAGATAAATGTGTCCCAATATTTATGCACTTCAAAAATTCACTGAAATTGGTGCATGAAATAACATAATTTTCAAAAAATATTTAAATGTGCAGGCAAAAAATTTAATAAAAAAAAATTTAATCAGTAGCCTAATTGACAAACGTATTTTTTACTTGCAACATATGATCAGAAGGTTACAGCAATTAAAGCAAATTTTACCTCACCATCCCAAATCTTTCACAATTGACTATTTTTCGGCCTCGTGCCCTACTAAAAACAGAAGCTGAGATATAATTGGTCTGTCAAGATTGTGGTCGGACTACTTCAACAGGAAGTGCAATTCAATATCTATTTTTCCTAAGACAGACACGAATGTGGGGGTGCAGGGTGCAGATCCTCTTTAGGCAGTAACTGGAGAGTCCCAATACACTAATATGGTTTAACAAGTGTTGGATAAGGGCTAAGGGTGTAGTGAGAAGGGCGGACGCTTACCCATCCAATACACTACAGTAGCTGCTGCTAATCTGCATGTTCTACATTGCAAGTACCAAGTACAGTAACAGGGCCATCTTTTAAAAATAAAATAATCCTTCCTTTAAGCCTTGAAAAGCGTGTGAGACATGCACAAAGATTATTGATGGCAGAAGGGCAGCGTCCTTCTACGAATATTTTGTTATCAAGTCGTGGTTAGAGAGCATCACATGGTAGTGGCCCAACCTAATATACACGTTAATTTCCATTTTTGTCTACCATATTTTGACCGCATACAAAGACAATAGCTCTATGGTACAGACGCAGAAAAGCATGATCAACCTTGTATGACCAAATCAACTGCGCCAAACCTCGACAGTATTGATAAAGACAAAGAATAGTAGAAACAGAGAATCACGTAAATGTGTGAGCATTTCACTATTTAGAGGCCATGTGGCCTACGTTTTTCCAAAGGTCTTTAGATTTATTAATAATTGTCTGATATAACAGATCTGTCAGTCTACATTGTGTCATGGGACAGAACAGGAAGATCAGTCACAAACACAACTTTGACCCATATGGCAACAAAGACGAGCTTGCAAAACCAGTATTTTTCCAGCTTGAAAGATACACCTACCAAAAATCGAACAAGGGACATGCAGGCCAATCATTGAATCGTGAAATACTCTCACTTTGCGTTTGATAAAATTTCACACAATAGCGGATTTCCAAAATACAGTGTGGAAGCGCAGTAAGCGTAAATGGCGCAGTGGTGAGCATGGCATGGTCATCTTTTGTTGAGGCAAGTTTGCCCTAAACATGCAACACACCAAGTCACAGCCAGGAAAGCAAAACAAAAAGTGTATGAGGCCGCGACCGAGTGAGCTCAAAATACTGTTTTGGCTTGACAAAGGCGATTGAGTTTTGGTTACAATTTAACAACTGCACAATGTGGCCGGGCGGGGAGTGGCATGCACCTAGCACGCCAGACAAAACGGTAAGCTCGGCAGTCAATAAAACACACCAGCCACAGCGCCACGTCTAAACAAGTTGGATGCATCCCTGGCAAAAACAAGCAACTGCGTGTTACAGGAGCAAAGGGACCCTGAATAAAACTTCTTACAGTAAGTTCACGTACAAATACTGAACGAGATATTCAGGTTGAAGGGCTTTTGTTTGAAAAAATGCCGGCTTACCAAATGTGCTGCAGTATAGCTGTCTGTGGTGCCGCTGACCACGCGTTTCTCCCTACAATGACAGGGCAATCCTTGGCATGGACGTGCACCCGCCTCACTCTTCAAGGAAAAAAAAAAGACGGAAACTACTGGGTACGCGCAAGAGGGCGGGGCCACGGCCACGCCCCTGATGGAGGGGAAGGACGCGACCGGAAAGAGGGGGAAGGCAGAGATCAATGTCACAATGAAAACAAAAAATGGCTTTTTCACATTGGTAGCTAATTCTCCAACGCATATTTACCTATAAATGCCAAAAACATCATATCTTCTCCTGTTTCTATATAAAAATCTCATTGCACTTCCTGGAAAATGGCATAATATGGACATAAAAAATCCAACCAATAATACCATCACAGATTTTTGAACAGAACAGAATATTTTTGAGCAGGCAGGCAGACAGGCATGTAGAGAGAGAATTTAATCCAAGCAATCATCTGCACCAAGCCTCACCCCAAATCCAGGACCCTAAACCAGACTGGGGTACCAACGGTTAACCCCCAAAATAAACAATTGTAATGTTTCAGAAGTCAGAAAAAAATAAATAATTGGGGAACCAAGAACTTTAAACACAACAAAACTATATAGAACTTGGCCTCAGCATTAGGTCTACAGGACGCTTCAATATGGCTGTGAAAGATCTCAGACAAGGCGAGGAGAGCTTTCTACAATTAGAAGAAATATTAAAATTGACATTCCATTTAAGATTGTCTTAAAAGGTCTACTTAGTAGGATACTAGAACTAATAATTCTCTATTGCAATGACATTTGGAGTCTACAAATCAGATGAAAATATAACTTGAGTCATTCACACACAAGAGTTCTGTAAGAGCATTCATGCAGCACAGCTAATATTATGTCCCATTCAAAATGTAAAACAGAGCGACTAAAATTTACATCCACTTTGTATAAAGAGACTGACATACCACCTGACATACCACCGCAAGGCCCTAACCTGCCAAGAAAAGAAGCCAGAGTAGAGTTCCCATCACCAGCCAGGTCCTAACACACTGTCCACCAAACCTAACATGTCTCTCAGAGCCTCAGGGAAACAACATCAACACTGCCAGACCCGACCAATTTACATAGAATCAAAAACTACATCACACATTGCAATGAAAAAGCCAGAACACAGAGTAAATTACGTATGCTATCTTGCTCTAAAAGGAGGCAACACATTACAGGACTAGTGCCACGGGAACCATTACCGCCTATATTAACACAGCTACAATACATCTATTGACTCAGAGGGTGTTTTACAATGGCTGAATATTCCAGTAGCAGTTGTGTTGAGCATTCTTACTTTATGAGTCTTTTGGCAATCTACACATGAAAGTCATGGTTGTTATTTCATTCTCAGCGTATGAGCTGGTACATAAGCTGTAGCTGTAACACATTTTCTCATACTTTTGATTAATATATTTCTACTTTTTACATTCTAGTGCTGTAATTTTCTGTTGTGCTGTTTAAACAAATGCCAGTACAGAGTTCACCTAGAGATCAGAGACCACAGGATTAGACTAGATAGAAAGGACACTTCCTGCTATTTGATGGTACTTTCCCACAGTACACCTGTGATGGCTGCCACAGAATTTTTATAATGTCATGGAAATAAGATGAGATGAAACTGATGATGGCCAAGGGGAAATTGGGTTGTTGCATCAGCAAACAGTAATAGGATACCTCAAAAGAAAGTAGAATACGAATATGAATAGAGCAAATGGGGGGCATTTAAAACTTGCAGGCAGCAGTCACCCGCTTGTGAATCACAGCATGTATGCCTTGGTAACAATGATGTAATAGAGGCATGACAGGGAAGTTGCCTGCAGCAAGTAAAGCTCTGAAGGGGAACTGCAAGTTAACTATGGGGAAATGGACTTCAAGGTTGACAGGTTGCAATGTGTAACAGTAACACTGTCTGTATTGTGTGGGAAGCACCACATTGAGCGCCTCATTTGTAAATAATTCTGTTTTAGATTTAATTACGTGGGTTTGTGCTAAAAGCTAAACTCCATAAATGAATTTGGACTGTAATAAGAACACTGAAAATACTAGTTAATGTTCTTAAGAAATGGTGCTATTATACTGAAAGAGCTTTGATTAAAAGTAAGCTTAAATGCACAATGATTGCATAAAGATTGTTATCTTAGTGTCTCCACTTCCCCAGGTAATTTCTACAGGTGACAATGTCTGGCCCCAGTGACTTTTGACACTGGACACTATAGGAGGGAATGCAGGATGCCTGTAGATCAGGATTGCAACTTTTACATCCTAACACATTCCCCATGGAAAATGTTATGATGAGCATAAAATTTTGCCTCTTCAGAGAACAGTGCATTTGAACATGATTTGAACATGATTCAGTGCTGTCTTGTAACATCTACTGTGCTGCCAAGCTCAGGAGCTCAGCTTAATCCAACTATGCACATTTACACACCCTGCATACATGCTGTAAATTCAGATCTATAAACTGCTGACATCTGTCAACCTGTAAATCTGTCAATAGGCAACATAGCAAAAATCCTTTCAAGCCAATGAGAGTTCTGTATTGGCATAACAACAAAACTGTATCTGTATCCACAACGTTCTTTTTATTATAATCATTTTGTATTATCTTCAATATGTTCTGCTTCCCCTATTCTTATCTATATCCTATTCTTTGCTGCCCCACCAACTTAAATTACTCAAAGGGAGTTTTGAAGCTTCATCTTCAGTTTTATCTTATCTGATCAGAACCTCCATCATGGTCCAATGTCTAATTTATATTTGGGTTTCATGCAAATGATTGTATTTAAACCTTCCCCTATAGTGACTACAAAAAGCATGCCTATGTGTATTTCAGACCATTGATTGCGTAGACTAGTAGGCAGATACTGGGTTCCATTTATCAGCCAGTATCATAACAAATTTGCATTTTACACTGATGCTCTATATCAGACTGCTTTATATAACCCTTGTATAATGGTTCAACATACTTTAAAACGTGTTTCATATCCTCTCACTGGAGAGCACCGATGTGCTTTTGAGCAGTTTACACATTTCTGCAGGTTCAAAAACTCACAAACAACTCAGTAATCTATCACATGTATGATTTTATTAGTCTCTTTTTTATCTCTCAAGTTTCATTAGGTGATCTTTGTCCTCTGAAGCACCACTGGTCTTGATCTGAGAGAGCCTTACTGCGCTGAATCTTGCCTTGCTACATGGAGAGCCTGAAAGAGGACAGAATGATAAATTGTCAGTGAGCAATAATTTCATGAAATAGAACTGATAAGACGCCCAAGGAGAACAGATGATAGCAGAGAAGGAACCTTCTGAATGGCATCCATGGCAAAGTCGTCCTGAAGCACCTTGGCTCGGTCCAAGGCTCTCTCAAAGTGGGAGACAGAGGAATTGAAGTTCCCAAGTTTCACTGAGATGACAGAGTAGGGTATTGGCTGTCAGAAAAATGTGACTGTTTTGTCCTGGGATTTCAGCATAACTGAAGTAGCTTGAAAGTTTACAAAGTTAAATACCGAGCAGATATACTGGCATGTCGCTCCAACCTATTTTGTTCATCTATTATACTTCAAATATTAAGTAAGAAAGATGTAGATAAAACATCTAAAACAGCAAGAATTACATTCTGACTGTGCCACCAAAACACTGGCATTCAGCTGCCATTTCTCATCTGCAATTTCATCAGCTGCAGCAAGCGAGCGGCAGCCATAGTCTCTGGCTTCTGTGTGACGCCTCAGCTCCAGGTAACAGCGGCCGATCTCATGGAACAACCAGGTCTTCTCCAAATCACTACGGACCAAGGGAATCTTCTCTTCCCAGCTGAATTCAACGAAAAAAAGAGGAAAGAAAATGGTGCAAATGCAATTTTAGTGTTAAGCTCACATCTGCTTTTCAAAAGATGGCCCTATCATACATTACACAAATGCAACATTTGTTTCATTCTTGACTTACACTTCAATAGCCTGTGTGAACTTCCCAATTCGGGCATAGACTCGGCCAATGTTGTCCAGAGCCCGGGACTTTGCATCTGAGAGTTTGCTGTTAATCAGAAAAGAGAAGTTTGAGTATTAGAAGAACCTATCTGAGTTGAAAGAAATATAGGTTTGAATGCTCCCATGTAATTTCAACAGTCTCCACACTACTCACCACTGTGTAGCCAACTCCAGGTCTTTTTGATGATGGTCTAGTGCTTTGTCCATATCACCCAGGTCAATCAGGGCATTTCCAATGCAACTGTGCAGGCTGCCCATCACCTCTTTCTTATTAGGCACCACTTTCTCTGACCATCCCTGCACTGTCTTCATGACATCTCGGGCGTTCTTGAGACTACCCTCTGCGTTTCCAGAAGTCAAAGCTAAGAGGACGAACATAAGCATTAGTCAGGCTGAAAAAATAAAAAGAACTAAGCACAAAGTTCAACCTGAAACCTGTCTCACCTGTATCAATGTCCTCTAGGCTCTCCAGCACAAATCGAGCGGGGTCAGAGGGTGGACTCTGACGGGATTTGTTCCATTTTTGTTGCATGAGCTTACGGTCCCTTTCCCGCGCGTAGATGGGCCTCTGCTGGTGCCAGAACTCGGTGCGAGTGTCAAGGTATGTGATGCAGTTCAGAATGAGATCCTGCAGTCTCTCCCCACCCCGCATCTTACCTTTTACCAAGTCTGCAGACCATCGATGTGACAGTTTAGAATACAATGTTTGCAGTCTATCATAAGTGAATTACAGTATGTGGTGCTTAAAAATAAGTGGAATTGAACCGCAAGGACTGGAGGAGAAAGTAATTGGTAACATTTGGTGCTGCAGTGTACTGATTCTGACAGTCAGTGAAAGACAGATAAACAAAAAATTTCAGTGAAGGACACCAGAGAGAAAACAAAGCTAAGAATAGAATAAGAACAGAGTAAAAAAGCAGGGGCTGAGTGAAACACACTACCTTCATCTTTCAGTAGCTTTTCCAGATATTCCTTGTCAGTGTAAAGCTCTCCCAGCAGTTGTTTGGTTGTCCTCTCACTCTTAGTGGTCTTCTGGTTCTGCTGTTTCTGCTCTCTCCTCAGAGTGTGAATGATACTAACTGGCAGCCCCTTCTTTACCTGTCAATCATTCATAAACAGAATACTGTACATCAATAGGGATGGCATGGTAGAATACAGTATACAGAATAGTGTAATGGTCTATGGTAACCCTGCTCCAGTGGAAGTGCTTGGTGGCTGTATGTGTGTATTTATCCTTTCCAATGCAGCTTAAATAAGGGCTAAAGGAGAGTGCAACAAAGGCTTACCTCCTCACCCTTGCGGAAGAATGACAGGTCTCCTTTATTCTCCAGTTTTACAGAGGAAGGGCCTAAGATTGTGGAGAAAAACAAATGATTTAGAAAAGATGAGGAGGACCTATGCTGTGACTACAATATACAGTATGCTGCAAAATGTCATTGACTTACTGCCCACAGAGTTTTCTATAGCCTCCTGTGCTTTCTGTATACCCAGTCTGAACTCCTGCAGCTCTGGACGCAGCTTATGTCCCCTATGGTAAAACACCAGCGCAAATTCAAAGTCTCCCATGGTGTACAACGCCTCCGCCTTCTGGTACAACCCCTGGAAAATGAAAGATGAATGAAAGGTACAAATCGTGCTCATTAAGTGCAGGTTTTCCTGTTAAGAAATGCTCCTCTTTACATGGTGTGCAGATTTGAGATGTGGTAATTTTGTATAAAGTAGTCTAACAGCAATTTACTAGGCCTAGGCCTATGATTTGTTTTCACCTTCAAAGCACCAACAAAAACCATTTGTGTCCTGTCAAAAGCTGCATTTCACCTTGAAAAATTCCTTGTCTTCTTTGAGGGAGGCCTCTGCATCTTTTAAAGCATTTTCAGAATCCCCCATCTTCAAATAACATTTGGATCGAGCAACGAAGCAGTTCTTGTCATCTGGCTGAAGAGTCAGCGCCTAAACAAAGACCAAGTCATTCTGTTCAAAGCTGCAGTGGCAACATAGGTTAACATATAATCACAAAAATTACACAGTCTCCCTTTTGCTATCTAGTCAAGAAAGAAACAGTCCACAGTGCCCGTCTTTTCCTGTTGTTATCATCATAAGATGATGTGCATCAGTTGTGTATGGTTAAGATGTGGCGTTGCCATACCTAAGACGAAGTGAGTTCAAATTTGATCAGTGTTCATGGAGATTGAGCAAAAAATGACATAAATCTACTTGGAAGACATATTTGCTAGGGCATTCAGGACCAGTGTTTCCTCTGTGAGTCTGCAAGACAGTTTGGCGACCAACTTTAATAATGTCTCACACTGATCAATGAATATCTTGTCAGGCATCAATTAACGTATTGCTCCAGTTGTCCCCATACATTTAGTGGAAAGATATAGTTGGGGGCAAATATTCTTAGATGCAGTAACTTTAACATAAATCACGAAGTGGTTTTTTGTCATTTGTAATGTTCAGGATGAGTTCGATGACATAGCAACGGTTAAAAGTTTAATTTGCAACCTGCAACTAACATTAATTGCGCAAAAGTTTCATTGAGTCATTGTGTAGCGTCCAGTGACAGACAACCCTGCATGACATTGGTAATAATCATAAGCAGTATGCCATTAGTAGTTTATCAGAGTTTAAATTTAGGATAACTAACGTAACGTTAGTTGCTAGCTAAATGAGAGAAAAACTCTGTTCTTTGCCTACCTTACGTTAGCCCTGGCTGTAGTTTTTTAACTTACCGTTGAGTAGCTCTCTACTGCCTTCAGATACTCCCCTTTATGGTACAACTGCTCTCCCTCGGCCATGTAAGTAGGGAATGTGCTCTTGGGTCTTTGGCCTCCTTGGTCTCCATCTACGTCTGACATTTTTTGGCCAAACTCCGTCTTCAATGTAACGTTGAAATAAAGCTAACGTTAAACCTCAAGAAGTATGCCTCAACTGGTATCCTAGCAACCACACAAACAACTGTTCTAACGGATTGGAGGAAATAGCGCCCTCGTGCGCAAGACCTCCATTTTTGCACTTCACAGGATAAACATCCATAAGTGTGGCAGCTTACAGTTACACACAGCAGTCATTTCACGATGGTATTAAGTGTTCAGTGTGACAAAATTTTTGTTAAACAATTCTAATAGAGTTGACTGAAACAAAAGAGTGCAAATACTTTAGGGGAAACCCAGAGGAGGCCAACTTTATTTACATGGCTGGTAACTTTCCATGGTTAAGAGAGGACTGTTGTTTCACCTTGAGAGCAAAATGTATCAGAGCAAAGATGAGGACGCTTTCCTTTTTTCATCAAGTGCACCAAGTGAACACCACACTCCAAACTCGTTATTTAGAAGTAATTTAACAGGCTTTCATCATCATATAGTGCCAGAATAACCAAAGGCCTTCCAAAACCCCAAAAGAGAGGCAGAGACTTTCTCAGACAATTAAAAAAATCAGTCAGCATTCTTCTACATTACTGTACTTAAAATGCAATTACAGATATATGCCTATCTGTAGTATTGTAAATCTGACAATTTGCATCACAGTCAAGGAACACATCCAGCATATTCTATGTCTGCGCAATATTTTATGATGCGGAACAAGCAAAACTTAACTCTTTTCCTGAGTTTGTGCCAGAGGGATGCTCGTCATTGGTGCCCTTTTAAATCTTTTATATAACAGAAGAGCATCCTCATCTTATACTGACAGGTCTATCAGACAGCAAATTTACAATAAATATACATATCAAAATAAAAAAAAAAAAACGGTCAACTATCATCACAAATCAACACTTTACATTCCAGTAAAATGTACAATGCAGCAATCGGTGAATGGCAACATCAAACATAAAACCTGTGGTGAGGAAGGTAACAACAAGAGGGTGACGGCGCTGGCGTGACGAGCCAGCGTAGCTATCTCCACTGCCTTCTTCATACTGTGCTTCAGCTGTTCTGTATACAAGTCTAGGCTCCAGCTGTTGTGAAAGAAAGAAAAAAAAAAAAGCTAAACTTTAACTGCTCCTGTTGGCTTATGACAAGGAGGCAGTTTTAAGTGCGAATTCGGGGCAGCCAACTGTCTTTGCCTGACTTATAAAGGGGGAGGTGCTGCTCTGCCCACACAGAATTCACCTCACAAGGATGCCTGTTTCCCACTTCCTTTAGAAATCATTGAGCAAGTTATTAACTTTCATGCAGAGAATACCCCCTCGGCAGTAAGTTGAGGCGAGCTGGGTAATAGCTTGCTCAATGCTCAGTTGTATCTCAAGAGTTTCCCCAGGGTGTCACTTCCCGCACGGATCCCTAAAAGCTCTGACACGACAGCTGCACAATCTCTCCTATCTCAAAAATCCTAGGATTTTTGGACCAGGGTTGCTAGCCATTACTGACTTTCAAGTTTGTTTCATTCTGAGAGAAGAAAACCAAATTCAAAACCAGTAACAACATCAACTCGGTTTGAGCCTTCTCAGTATCCTTGCTATACGAGCGTTTTTCATTTGCTGCATGTTGTCATTGGGTAGCATTCATTCAGTCAATGGCATAGACAAGAGTCTGACTTGCAAACAGTCAGATATGTTAAATAAGGATGGTGGTTTGGGGGGCTTGACATTGTTGAAGAGTCCTGATGTAGCAACTGTTTAAGTAGATGAATCCTCCAATTAACCAAACTGGAAGAAGAAATTTCCTGGTCCGGATGCTGAAATAAACAAGAAACAAGTAAATAAGTGAAATACATTTACTGCATTCTGAAAATCTGAATATTGTTGAAAATTTTAGGAAGTAGAAAAAGCACTGTTTCCCCACAGCTTTTTGTGTACATACATGAATTACCTTCGAAACTAAAACCTCCTGGGCCTCCGAAGAATGCCTTGAAAATGTTGTTGGCATCAAAGTCTGGTGGAGACACAAAACAATTAAGAATAACATCAGAACAAAGAAATTTCCAGACACGTACTATTTTCTCACCACAAAATTGACATGTTCTCCTCTCTAGGTAATCTGTACTGAACCTTGAACCTGTTCACCCTCCAAGCCCTCCCACCCCACCCCACCCCACCCCAGCTGCTGACCTCCCATGTTCATGCCGTCGTCCTCCAGATCCTGACCGCTGTCATAGCGAGACTTCTTCTTTGGGTCTGAGAGCACAGTGAACGCCTCGCCCACCTCCTTAAACTTCTTCTCCTCTTCCTTCTGCACCTCAGCGCTGGCTCCGCTATGACGGTCTGGAAGGGAAAAGAAGAAAAAAATAAGTAATTTGGACTGAAGGACAACAGCATATTGTGTTATCTTTGTGTCTGTTATACAACAAGGCATCTACTATGTCATCAACAATTGTGTTTTCATGGTTAAAGGGAAACTGTCTGTTCTGTCAGGCACCTGGATGATGCATAAGAGCCCGTTTGCGGTACGCCTTTTTGATCTCGTCCTCCGTGGCGTTCTTGTCCACCCCAAGCACCTTGTAGTAATCTTTCCGCTTACTTTTCTTCAGCTCCAGCTGGGCGTTCTTCAGGAGGTGCTTGTGCTCTAGGGAACAGAGAAAACAGACAGAAAGGCCAGGGGAAGCAAGCAGTAAGAGGAGCAGTATCTTTAACCCAGCAGCAGGCAGCAAAACACTGTATTTGAGACCCTAACACAGTGATACCTGATATGTTATGTAACGTGGCATTATGTAATAATAGTGATGAGACACCAGTGTATGTGATGTTACAGTACTGAGAAGCAGAGTGAGAGGAAAAGGTTGCGGTGAAGTGAGTGGCCGCTCAGCCACACTAGAAGAGTCTGATCCTCACCTTTTGTCTTCTCTGTCTGGTAAACCTTCTCGTAGTCCCGAACCGCCTCTTCATACTGCTCTGTGTCCATGTAGCTGCAGCACAGGATGCACACATGCAAGACTGTCAGTTTCTTTGCCCAATTTGAATAATTCTTTGAGAAGATCACCGCACTCACAACTATTGAATGCGCTAGGGTGCCAGAAGACCGAAGAACAATATTAAGGAAGAAGGTACTGCACACTTAGATCCATGCAAGTTTCTTTAATAAATCAAGTGCCAAGCTTTCGGTCACAAGACCTTCATCAGGGCAAAGCAGCCTTAACAATGAACTAGGTCCATATATGATCATCAATGCAATCAGCTGTATAGATAACACCTGTGCTGTATTGCTCTTGCTCAGATGGGAAGTGTAGTTCAGCAGATACTTAGTGTGTAGTCCTCTCTAGATGCACACAAGAAAATACATACATTAACTAGATGGAACACAAGAGGATGTATAATCCGCATCACAAGTGCGAACACTCAACAAGCACACTGTGCAAAAAAATTTTTGAATAATGAAATGGAAGTACAGACAATGATAGTGATACTGTCTTCTGTCTCTCTGTGTTAAAAATATAAAATATAACCATCGCCCCCATTAACATGCAAAGTTAGAATTCTTTGACATACCATTGTGCTCTCCGTAAATAGGCCTTGATATAGGTCTCGTCCAGTTTAATTGCCTTCGTGCAGTCTTCAATGGCCTGTTCTAGTTTTTTCAGCTGTCAAAGAAAAAAAAAGAAAAAAAAGAGTGACCGCATAAGGAGGAGACAGACAGGGAGAGATGCTGGCCTAGTTCTGTTGGTCAGACAGAGGAAAGTCATGTGCAACATGGCAAAGACATCACCACTAAACACACACTGTAAGCAGGGCAGAGGCTGCTCTCTTCACAAGGTCTGTGCTTGTGCTACTTTATGAATTGGAATATATTGTGTGCGTGTCTATGCGTCATAGACAAGACAGCTGCCTCATGCTAGAGGCCAGATTTTCACCCGGGACAAGCACTCTGGCCTACATTGTGTCAAATCAGTCTGAAATTGTGCCAGAGTGTGTGGAACTTCCTGAAGGATTTACAGTCTGAAACAGAGGATGCCCGGGTTCGTTTTCCATCGAAGTTGCTTTGAAAATCAAATGTGCCTGCCTTGACAATACCCCCACTCCAAAACAACTTGTCAGATGCAACCACACCTCAAAACAAAGACAACTGCTGTCTCTCCTGTGCTTGTTGCTCACCTTAGATCCAACAGTGCCCCTATTACAGTACAGCTTGGCATTAGTCTTGATGTTGTTGGGGTCTATTGTCAGAGCCTCGGAGTACAGCTCATAGGCTGCCTCATAGTTTCCCTCCTTGAAGGCCTTGTTCCCCTCCTCCTTCTTGGCTTTGAGTGCTTTGGCATTCTGGGAAGACAAGACATGGGACACAGCCTTACAAACTAGTCTGAGCGACCTTAGCAGCAAGGCAATTCAGACACAAAATGGGTCAGAGAAATCCACGTTGTGATATTTTCAGAGGCCATTTTTTCTATATTGTAAAAGCCCCTTTCACAGGTAAAAGCTACATTTTAGACTTCAGACTAATGGTTGTGCTCATAGCAAGTTGTCCACAAATAAAACTATAAACACCGTTGTATGGATTTGATAAACTCTCAGTTATGTAATGAATAACTCACTCTGCATGCGAGCCGAGCCTTTTCATGGTCAGGAGCCATACGCAGGGCCTGGACAAAGAACTGGACAGCCTTGTCAATGCAGTCCTCATAGTACAGACAGAGACCACGCACATACAGCGCATCCCCATTAGTAGAGTCCATTCGCAGAATATCACTAAAAAGGAACAAATGAAGTCAATGCTAAAAGAAAACATAACTAATAAATAAAAAGCATAAATTAAAAATCGTAGAAAGAAAAAGGACTGTTTCATCGTGCTTAAGAATGCTATTTAAGTTACCTCTTACCCTCAGGAAAAAGACTAAGACGCGTGACTTTGAGAAATCATACTAAACCTGTGTCAATAAATAATTTAATATTCAAGTATTTTTCAACTCTGCCCTGTTACCTGGCTACAGTCTGAGCCTCGGGATAGCGTCCCAGCAGGGCTAAGCACTCTGCCTTCAGTATCTTGAACCGGTGACAGGCTGAGGCCGACTCCAAGGCACGGTCCATGCAGAAGACGACCTAGAGACACCAACAGCACACTTGCCGTCTCTGCTGCTAGACATGACTGTGATTGTTGACATTCCACACAAAAGACGCAATTAGATAAGAATGTAACCGATGAAAAGCTTACCATCCTAAAGTCACGCTTGTCAAATCCAATCTCAGCCATCTTCTCATACTCTAGGATGGATTCTGCATTCTTCAGCTGAGAAAGGAATTTGTGGTATTCAGTGAAGATGCAAAAGACCTGTAGTAGTTGTATTGACTTCACTGCTTAACAGCTTCCACAGGCCACTCTTCTGTGCCATGCAGGCTAGTCCAATCAGAGCAATTCAAACAACAGTACTTCCTCTGAATAACTTGAAACTTGCCTCCTGGTCTGATCATTGGGAATTAACAGTAACTCTAGATAATCTCCTGCTAAACCGCTCAGTATCACACTTTTGTACTCTATTTGCACTAGCTTGGCCAGAGCTGATTTGATAGTGGATGATCATGTGGAAGTTGTCAGATCACGCTCTCTGCGACTGAGGCCAGCTCACCTCTTGCTGGGCTTGGCTGTTGTCGGACTCCAGCTCCAGAACCCTCTGGAAACAACGGCTGGCTGCCATTGAATTGCCAAGGGACAGGTGGCACTTCCCCTCTCGTAGATGGCCCTGTGGGCAAAAGACTAACAGTTCACATACTGGAGTGAAAACATCCCCTTATTTGTCTGCCAAAAATCTATCTGGGATGTTCATTCCTGTTAATTCAGTTGGGTATTTTGTGCATAAAAACACACTCAAAACAATGACTAACCCTGATTGCTTCCCGTCTTAAAGTGCTGCCTCAGCTTGTTTCCCACAACCTACCTTCATGAAAGTATCGTCTAATCGCACCGCCTGCTGGGAATCCTCCAAAGCCTCTCTGTACCGACACAACATCATTAGAGTTGCCGCCCGGTTTCCGTAGTAACTTGCATTCTTCGGACACATGTCTGTGGAAAAATCGACAACTTATCGATACCTACTCAGAGTGGAACAGAATCCAAATTTTGTTTCTGGGCCAATGTGGTAATCAACATCACCCACTTAACTAACAAAACGATGAACAATCAAAATATTGATTAAATAATTACCTATGGCCTTGGTATAGTAATTGTATGCTTCAGAGTAATCCTTCTTGATATAATATGCATTGCCTTGTTCTTTGAAGCCCTCTGCTTCCCTGGATAAAAGGGAGTGGAAACAAAGAAAATGCTTTAATGCAAATTCAGTTGACAAGAGTCTGAGATGAAGGGAGTTGTTATATCACTGTGCCATTATGAGGACAAAATGAGACTGAGGCTATACGGGTCAGGTCACTCTGGGTCTGTTTTACAAACAGTAAAACACCTGTACTTCTTGTCTTTTTACACAAAGAAGCATGCACACTGCAAGGGTGTTAAGTCTGTGCTTCACATTCATAATTATGTAAGTAATATCAAGTTACCTTCCAGAGTGCATGTCTAAGAGGGTGAATGGCAGTGTGCATAAAGGGGGCTCTTATGCAGATCCTGACTGGCCAACATAAGCTAAACATAGCAAGAGCCAAACCAGCAGTGCAGAAGTGTCTACTCCAATCCAACACGTGGATATTTTATGACAGTTGAAGCAGAGAGGGAGAGGAGAGCCAGGAACATATGACACCATGGTGTGGGCAGTGGGCAACTGCCACTGCTTTTTTTGGAAGCCTTTCATGTTTTACATCACGACCAAACGGTCTGAGTGAATGGTGTCATTAGCCAGCCAGTTAGTAATCTAGCTAGATATATCACAGTAAAACAGAAACACAACAGTAAAAGCAGTCCACTCCATCCGATCCACTATTATTATCACACTCGGTAGATAACGGTAGGTTGCTACAGCCATTACAATGTGATGACTCCAGCCTGGCAATGCAGGACAGGAGCTGAGTGGAGGACGACCAAGCTAACGTTAGCTTGCTAAATATAGCTAACAGTTAGCTTTTATGGTGCGACAAGAAAATTAACATGGCTATGACACTTGAGTACATTGACAACAAGCGATTTAGTTGTCAGATGTAGTTCTACCTTTAACGACAGAGCCTTTATTTTTCATACCTCTCCAATTCTTCGTCACTGAGCATTTCCATGTCAGGGTCCATGTTCACATCATCACAGTCCACCGTCGCCATTTTGCCGATACCGAGGAGGGGCGTGACCACTGTTGTCAGGACTGCAGGCCCCGCCCCCTTGGAACACTGCAGTCGTTACGTAAAACTGTAAACAGGAAGTAGTTCGTCAGGTGAGAAGGTAAATGTTTAGCTGGCAAGTAAAACCATTATCAAATAGAGATAAAGTACCCATCAATAGCTAATGTTGGAGTTTGTATTTTTAAGACACGAGTTTTGAGTCAACTTACAAAACTATTCAATTTCAAATAACGTTTGCGAGTTGATATTTGATATCGTGACTCTCCGAAGGCTAATGCTAAGCTAATGCTTAAGGTTGTGAAGCTCAACACTTACCACTTGTCAGATTTGATCAGCAAGCTAACGATTAGTAGTAGAGAATACGTGTGTAACATTATGTAATTTTGCAACATATCTTAAGTACAGTGTGTACAATTATACATCGTTCATTGACTTTTCTCTAAAGGCTTCCATCTGTGTGACATCCCTGATTAGCAGATTCCTGACCTGAGAGTGAGAAGTCATCATGGGCAAAAGCTGTAAAGTGGTGGTGTGTGGCCTGGCTGCAGTTGGCAAAACTGCTGTCTTGGAGCAACTACTGTATGCCAATCATGTTGCAGGTGGGTCATTCACACATTTCATGCATTACATTTTATAGTCATAGCTTAAACGGTTGTTCTTGTTTAGAGGTCAGTGCGTCCAGGGCATTCAAACCTGATGTGCTTTGCTCACAATCATAGTTGGTTGGAAAACGCTGTTGTTGTTGCAGGTTGGGCATTTGATAGTCACAGTTTACACAGTGGCTCTCGCTGAGAGAGTGGTATGTTCAAGCAAAAACATCTCTATGTAGGCTACTATGTATTTGGTTGCAAATGGGAATAACAACATAAGAATAAATATTCAAGTTACAGTCTAGGTGATTACAACACCTAATCAACTTGATCCAAAAGGTGGAAGCCATAGAACCAAGACTCTCATCTGTGATGTTCTATAGATTTATATGCTCAAGTTGTTCCACTGATAGTCCATCATATCAATGGTGTTGCCATATGTAGTATGACACAGTCCATTGACAGGTGACAAAGTCTCTGCGCTGAAAATTTTAAGTTTTACTCCATCAAAGCCTCAGACATTTACCATGTTTTTGTCTTCTTCAGGTAATTATTCTAACTATGTTTTCATCAGACCAAATTTCCCTTTCTAGTGCCAGGAGAGTGATGAGACCATTGATTGTGGCAGGACAACCTCTGACCATCTGGTGTATTCCACTGGGAATAAGGTCACCTGTGACAGACAGTGTGCAGAGATGTGGAATTGTGGCATTTGAAATGTTCAGTATAGCAATAGACCTGTCACGGGACAACTTGGGAATTTTGTGCTGAATAAATAATAGAAACCCATGTCCATAGACAAAGACGTAACTGACAGCAACTGGCTTGACAAATTTCCTTCAAAGTGAGCATGGTGAGTGCTTCTGATGCTTTAACACTTCACTAAGTTATATTTCTGTATGGAGAGCCACCTCACCTGGTTATGGACTATGTACTCACATTTTAGTGACACCAGTCATATGATTGTCTTAGATAATTCAAGCTTTTCCAGGCAGCTTAGCTCTGTTTATAGTAGAACTAACAGTTCGTCTGAACTTATCCCCGTAAAATCACTCTGGCTGCTTTCAGTCACATTTTAGATTTTTAGTAATCCATCCTTTATTGAGTTGTGCATCAGCAGGATGTCACAGATTAGGGGATGAGCAAACTCTCAGGTAAAGTAGTAGTAGTCTTTACTAGTACTAGTAGATTAAACAGAACTGTCCAATGTCATATGAGTAGCATATTTAAATTGCAGAATTGAATGTTAACACATTTAGGGCTTACACTTATACTTATGTATATATACAGTACAAGTATACACACAAGTAAATGACTATGCATATGGAGACATTGTTGAGTGCAGTATTAGTTGTCAAACATGCAGTAAAATGCCTTGTAAAATCCTCAAAAATGCACAAACTTTGGTTTATAAAAAGATACTGCAATGTAATATTGAGGAACTACACACAGAGCACAGCACATCTGAAAGCTGTGAAAGTGCTCATGTATAATGAAATAGAAAAAATGCATTTCATATTAATCGTTCCAAGTCAGTGATTTGATGACACAAACAATCCTCCTAATACCTGTATAGTATATCACAGTATATGCAACAGTCCTATACCTGGCTTTATTTGTCCACTGTTAGGTTCTGAGCCCATGGAGACGTTGGAGGACATCTACATCGGCTCCATAGAAACGGACCGTGGCACGCGAGAGCAGGTGCGCTTCTACGACACTCGGGGCCTCCGGGACGGAATGGAGTTTCCTCGACATTACTACTCTTTTGCCGATGGCTTCGTACTTGTTTACAGCATCGACAGTAAAGAGTCCTTCAAGCGAATGGAGGCACTGAAGAAGGACATTGACCGTCACAGAGATAAGAAAGAGGTGAGGACCGAACATGTCTGCATGCTTTGTAAGGTAAATCAGGGGTTCATGGAGGGGGTGTTAGACCAAACTAGAGGGACCCCGAAATGTCCAGAGAAATTGCTAGTCTCTGTATTCGCAATTTTAGGATGCTTATGAATCTCCAACATTACTGCATTTGATACATGCACTCATGAACATCCGGTGCTTTGGATTTGTCTTCTGAAGGTGTCAAGGATGAATTTGGCTTATTTTTGGACTTCCCACAGGAAATGGAGAAATCAGCCTGTAGCTGCAATGCTATACTCCATCAGTCCCAAATGTAATAGATACCACTCAGAATGTGGTACTGAAATAACTCCCACACAGACTTGAACATGTTTCCTGAACACATCCTTTTCTAAAAATATGATTAAATTATAGGCAAGGGATGAAGGACAGATCGTCTTTATCATAAATTGTAGTTTATGTAACAGACACATTGCAAAACAGAAGATCTTGTTAAACTTACTCTGGTACCAGTATATGCTTATAAACCCAACTACTGATAGCTGTTTTGTTAATTGCATGTATATATCATTGCTAAACTACAGTTATGCAGAACACGCCACATCAAAATTGAGATCCTCTCAATTTAATATTAATAATAATAATAGTCATCAACTTCTCAGTCACCATTGTCATCTTGCTTTTGCAAGTTGCATCATTTTTTTTACTCACATTGGGAAACCAGTCAATTTAAGAAGAGCAGAGAACTTGTTGTCTGCCAAACATGCACAGTAAGCCTATCTTCAGCAAAATGAGTAAGCCATAGTTACAGCTGAGATATAGTAGATATAATGAAGGTGCACAATGAGCAGTGCTAGAGATTCCACTGATGTGATATTGCTGATCCACAGGTGACCATTGTGGTGCTGGGTAACAAGCTGGACAAGCAGGAGGAGAGGAGAGTGGACCCTAACATGGCCCAGAACTGGGCTAAGACTGAGAAGGTGCGCCTGTGGGAGGTGTCGGTGGTGGATCGGCGCACTCTAATTGAGCCCTTTGTCTACCTGGCCAGCAAGATGACCCAGCCGCAGAGCAAGTCCACTTTCCCCCTCAGTCGCAACAAGAATAAGGGGAGCGGCTCTGTAGACAGCTGAGCGACCAGACAAGCTCGGGATCAACAGGGAGGAAAAAGGGAAAGTGAGAGTGTGAGAGTGAGTTATTAGAAAGAGGAGAAATTGTTATGAGAGAAAGCAAGGCAGGATGATTGTATTAACATTCATATACAGTGAGCACCATCAGTATTTCTATAGTGTTTGATGTTTTGGCAGAATACTGTTTTATTGTGGCTGTGAAATTTAAATATGACATGGCAAAAAGTGCAGATCTTTAACTTTAATTAGAAATTTTCAGCCATATCACATGAGAAATTTAAGAAATACAGTGTGTGTTTGTACATGTTATCCCCATTTTACTGTGGATGCAATTATAATCAGAGTATTCAGAGTATCTAAATTCTTTTACAAAACGATTTTAATTGCCCAGTGGAATAGCCATGGGGGATTTGGTGATTTAGCTGACAGGTTGCCATACATTCACAGTACAGCACACATACTGTATAATACATAGTATGTAGGACATATAGATAGCACCACTGATTCAGCCGCAAAATGAGCACTGCTGGAGCTGGTGAGGCCTTGGTGTAGTATCTTCACTGGTGACATCATCAGGAGGAGTCGGGGAGAGGAGGTACTGGTCCACTTCATGGCCTCCACAGTGTTTCCCCATCTGCTCGCTCTGCAGACTCTCTCCACTCTGAGCTGTCGGCCCCGGGGATCGAATTGCAATTTTCCTGTTTGTGGTCCGCTGCTCTGCCCACAAGGCTGCCACCACCTTCTATAGCACTCAAACGGGGGAACCGTATACAAAAAAACGGGATGTAGTTCTTTCACTGATATGTCTGTAAATAATCACAATCTGCTGATAATCGACATTTTAATCTCATACTCATCTGACACTTTGACAATCCAAAGTTTTATGAAATCAAACAAATACTCATGGTGCTCATTGTATATAAATATAAGTACCAGACATGTGTATTACTGCATGTATACACAGACTGAATCAGATATGGAAGCATTAAATGTAAGCAGATGTTTTCATCACATAAATGTTGGAATCCACGCTGGTTTGGATGATGCATGATGATGTAAATATGCTGTTTGTTAATGTGGAGATTTGTTACACTACTGGTATGTCCTCTGCTGAGATTCAATGTTGACTGTTGTACAATGAATGATTGACATTCCTTAAAGAAAATCCATTCCTTTTTTTTCAACATATTTGCCAGAAACACATACTGCCTTCTGCACAGGCTGTAGGATTTTGAATAGAAGACAAAAAAATGGTGATTTGATGAACGATTGTCATAACATCATGTCTCCAAGTGAGAAGGATTTCTGCAGGCTCAGGTGCTATTCTCAGTATAATTTTTTTTGGTTGTTATGAATAAAAGCTGCAGAGCACAGCATGTAAGAAGACATATTATTTCAAGAAATGACTCACTATATTAGCAATAAGAGTCACTACTCAAGCACTCAGCTGTAAAACAAAAAAAGAATTGCATAAATACATATTAGATGATCACTGAAATGTTGGCTTTATTCAGGGTGTGAATTTGTGCAGCATGTCATGTTTGTTTCATCCAAAAAGGGGAAATACGTTGCCATTGTTTTGTGACTATTCATGCGACTGTGCCGGTGTCACATCAACACTATCTGCATCTTTTATCTTTGTGTTTTCTTGTTGAATATCAGTGCATTTATATATTAATATCCTTTGTGATGTGTTCACTTGATATTTGTTTGCATGTTTTGTAAACAAATTAAAGCGTTTTTTTTCTGTGCCTGACTGGTGGTAGTGGTTGTGCTATGATTCATGAAGTAATTCAATGCAGTGCAGTCACAGTTTCATCATGGAAATTATTCTGCCTCCATGATTGCTCAGCCAACACAGCAGCACGTCCCTCTGAGCGGTGACCCAGCAGGGAGCCTGCAGGGTGAGCTGCTTCCAGACCGAGGCTGGTCACCCTCCCTAATGTGGAGTGTAAGAAAAGGTTGAGTTGAATCAGAAAATAGAACACATATGCATTTTAAAAGGTTAAAATAAACACAACAACAATCACTGATAGCTAATAATTTACATTATATGTTTTTTTCACGGCCAGCAGATGTCTCTGCTCTTCTAGTTGGACTGTGGATGTTCTTGCAAAATCAGTCCTCCAAACCATTTGTGGATTACATAATGGACAATATGAATTCCTAGATTGTGATTCCTACAATTGTGAAAAAATTGCCATGTCCGTTTCTACAGCACAAACATTGCATTACTTCAACAAGCTGTTGAGTCTGTTTCAGATACTTATTTTACAAACATGTACATTGCATTTGTATTTAAGACAACAAGGACTACTATTATACAGTATATTCAGTTTGCTTCTGAAAAAAGATATTGTCCAAGCATAAATGGGCTGGCCCAACAAACACCTTGGTTACTCGCATAAATCCAAAATACAGAAATTTCAAATTAGCAATAATGATAATGGTGATAATAATTCATTATTTCTATTGGGATGCATGTGGTAAGAGAGTTATATCAAGATGGGCAAACATTCAGCATAACAGGGATTTCAGCATAACAGGGATTTCAGATGGATCTTGATGGGATGGGCTGGTAAAACCCACGCACTATTATAAATAATCTGCCCCCTTATATCACTTCACCTTAAAGGTAGTAGTGAAGCCACTGAAGCCTCCAACTACAAAAAGGAAGTCATCTAGCACCTTGATGCCAAAGTGTAGTGCATCACTTCAAGACAAGAGTACTGACTGTTTCAATCAGATTGGTCCAGTATGTCTGTAAGGTACAGACTTGTGCCTTTTGTCACTGGGGCTGTATTGTTTCCTCACAGTGTAGTCAATACACTTAATTCTGTCCAATTACAGGGCAACAGCCCCTGATCTGCAGATACATAACATACAGGGAGACAGGGAGGATGGGGTTGTTCTACTGGAAAGGATATTGCAAAGTGGGTGATCAAGTAACTAGTTATTAGAAATGTTCATGATTCATTGACCTTCATAATGCTGCTACCTGATTTCTGCATCATGTAAAATATTAATATCCATGGTAATCAAGATAGATTAACAAGATGAGTTTACTGGGATGATAAGTGATGTATTTATTCGGTTCCTCTGAGTACACTGTTATTTTATGTGTTTAGATAGATTTTTTTTTTTTGGGGGGGATTTACAGCCCTTTTATTCCTGTAAGCAGCAAATCCCAGTGTTGTATTTATGATGTATTCTCTTGGTTTCCTTGGACAGATTAATTAAACGCTCATAAACAAACAAAATGTTACCCATTGTTTCTTATAGTCGAGGGACTTAGGGAGATATGAGGCTGTTCATGCAAATCAGTCTAAAAGCACCAAATTAAAATAATAAAATAAAATAAAATAGACACCAAGTTTGCATTTGTAGCTCATCTGGTTCAAAAGTTATAGCCGAAACCTTTTTTGGGTAGCGGCCATATTGGATTTGGCCGCCATGGTGACCCCGGTGGTCGCCGGCTCGGGCGCTTTCGCTAAATCATTAGAGCATGCCCTGGGCTGCATCTGGGCCAAATTTGGTGCTTTTAGACTGATTTGCACGAAGGCTCTCAACCATTACTCACTCTAAAAACCCAAATAAAACTGAACAGGAGACCAGGAAGCAAGCTGTCAACTGTCATTAAACCATATTTCATATATACGTGATGATTTTTGATTACCTGCAAAATGCAAATTATAAAACACACAAAAACAAATGAAATATTCAATTCCCCCCTACTGTGCCAGGGATACACTGATTAGAGTGAATGGTGGGGTGCAGTTTCTACTCGCTACTGATTTATTAATTTTTTTTCTCCACTTTGACACCAAAAACATGAATGTAACATTTTTTTCTAACATTGCAACATTGTTGTAGTTCAGGTACCCATGATGACCTGTACTTTGCCCTACACGCTTTACAGTTTACTGAGTCAAAACGCAGTTAATCATATCAATTGTTGCACCAGCATTGCAATGCAGCAGTTTTTGACTGGTTGTGAAAATGCTGCCATTGAGGCAAGGTCAGAGATGTTTAGGCAGAGGAAACGATCCGCTAGTTCCACATGGGCACGCTGACTGGAAAGGTTAATGCAAGCTAATGAGAAAACCTCAAGTGGAACATTTATGAAACGATATTGCACTCACCTTAGTTTCCCCTCAGGGCGCTATCATGTAACATCTCATTTCAATCATGTCCCTTTTAATGACTAGAATACAGCCAGTGTTGCCCGATGTTGCCTCGCACAAAATGGTTCAGTTATTGTATCACACATTTGGATTATGACAATACACAATAACGATCCTTTTATGTCTCTGCACAGAAGGCCAGAGTGCAAACAGGGAAGAGACTCCTGCTCTGGGCATCCTGCACTGTCAATACATCCTCCTGTCAAAGATCACCAAAGTCATTCTACAGTCTATAATGGCTCCATGGCTAGACTGACCTCCAGCAAAAGAAAAAAAACAAACCAGATTCTTGAAAATCTAATACAAAATGTGAAATACACACTCTGAGCACACCAGAACCAAGGGATAGATTTGTCACTTGCCCGTATGATTTATGAACCTTCTTCCATTAGCCTGCGCCGACCGCAGAAAGAGAAATTTCCCCTTGCTTGTCACAGTCACAGGGCAACAAGACAATGCCCCTGTGTCTCTACCAATAATGCTCCTTTTACCGTCGCAGTGCAACCACAACAGGCTGTCTCATGACTGCAGCTGAGCGTCCAACTCTCCCATGGGACACATACAATAAATATGATTTTATCCCCCTTTTTCACATGGAGATGACAGACTTCAACCCTGGCAGCTGCTGTATTGACCCTCTTGTCACAGGCGTCCCCTCCCAGCACCATGTCACCATCAGGAAGCTTGGGATTCAGGAGTTTGGATAGAAACAATTCCAAACAGCACTGAGCGCATATTTAATGTCAGTGCCACCTTTATACTGTCTAGGTATCAGGCTGTTTCTGTGGGCTGGAAATGTCACTTGCCCTCAAGCCGTCAGTTATGTCAAATGCTAAGTTTTCCTGCTGTCTGCCCACGAGCATCTGAGGCACATCATTTGGCCTGAAAGCAAAGGGTGATTTAATCGGGGATAAGTCAAGCTTAAGGCATACTGAACCATGCAAAAATTGTCGCTTATAGTCCTCATTAAACCATGCAGTGTGTGTGTGTCTGTGTGTCTTTGGATGTGTTCTCCGAGCATGTTGAAAGGGTTTGACACCTTTGACATTATGCAGGGGGACATGTTGACACATTGTCTCCCTCCAGTCAATAGACAGACACTTTAAGCCCGATAAAGCACTAAATAAAGACACTGTGGAAGCTGAAGAACTAATCGATTTATTTCACTGCTCAACTCGTCCCTCTGCCTCCTTCTTCCATCCTTCTTTGCCTTTATTTCACAAGTATAACCTTGCAACATCTATACAGATGGAGGAATGATCCCGCTGAAGCAATATCTTATCAAAATATCTCTTTTTCCGCCTTACAGTTATCATGTTACATCATAAAAGTCATGATAGCAAAATGTACAATGGATATTAAGGAAAAGGTGTCACAACAGAAAACTGGCCATGTCCCCTCCTATAGTATATTTTCATCTACATCATCATATAACTTTTGTCAAGTTCCATTTGCTTTAAACAGAAGATCATAGATATTAATATGAGGCCTAGAGTACATCTACGTGTGCGTGCACTTGCTTTCTCTCTCACACACACACACACACACACACACACACACACACACACACACACAGAGGCTATGTTTTTGTGGGTTGACATTGAGTGCAAGAGGGAGTGGTGGCAGACCACAACAGGAGATAAGGGTGTCACTCCATCCATCTCAAGCGCTCAGATAAGGTAATGGATCAATACAGCGGATACACCGGTGTCAGGGCTTAGCCAAGGTCATCATGTCCTCCTGCCATTCCACTGGCTGCAGTCAGTGCCAGGGATCCCATGGCTTTCCTTTGATTGGCACCACAGGACGCGTCGTACTTGATATTGTGCTTATCTACCGTTTCCACAAAGGAAGGGCAGGCGTGAGGGCCTGGGGCGCAGAGGACAACAACAACAACAACAGCAACAACAACAACAACAGTCCAGTCACACATAGAAGGGCTCACCTTCAAATGAACAAAGACATTGGAAATTAAAGACAGAGCTAACGGAGCAAAGCACATGTTTATAGGGTGCGATAGAGAAAAGCACTGAATGCCTGGATGTCACGATTCATCACAATATAAACAGTCCGGGGACAGATGCTCCTCTGCTTGGTTTCAGTGTGTTGAAGGGAGCCGGCTGGCTTCAGGGGCGACAGGGAGCACAGCACACCAGACAAACAGGCAGCGCTGGCTTTGGAAACACTGTACCGATTGGAAAACACACAGAAGATGTTGAGTACAGCAGTCAGCTGTGCTGTTCCATAATCCAGTAGGATTCAAGCATTGTTCAGCACCTAATCTTTCTGCAGTAGCTGGAGCTTTTCCATAGTACGATGTAGTGGCCATCTGTGGAGAATAATCTGAAGATAAAGGAGATTAGCCTTCTCTAAACTACATCAGCTACTCAAGTATATTATTGTATCACTCCCCTCTGTGCCATCAAGGCAACACTGCTCAGATGTGGTATCTGAAACTTATTTCCATTCTCTTTCGCCCTTGTATCTCGGCAAAGCACCAACCCCGCAGTCACAGATTGTTTTCTGAAATGGGCAGAACATGAGTTTACCTCTGGGTTGCCACAAGAACAGATGCTGTGAAGGTGTTGCACACTTTCACAGAACCCCAAAAATCCCACTCCTGAGTGGGATATGCTCAGCTATGAGTATTTGATCAATAAATAGCATTTAAAATGGCATTGTTTTCTCTTTCAAGCTCTTCTCTTTCTTTGATTCAACTGAACTGAACATAAATCCATCCAAAGGAGAGTAGATGAGTGTTATTTTGGCTCAGGATGTATGTAAACTATGTGAGCAATCATGTTATCATTGTATTTTCATTAACTATCATCTGCCTGACTTAGGTTTCTTCTTGATCACACACACATACACATTTTGTTATTGCTCAAATATCAAGATAAATCCAAGAAGTGCCTTCTGGGATGTTACCAGTCTTTGCCAGTCAAAAATGAATCACAGATGAATATCAATATTTAACAGAACTGCAATAAAATAAATTGGTATTGTCACTGCACCCACGATGCAGGGTCAGCACACAAACATATACACACACACACACTCACACACACACACACACACATCGATATTTACATAATCTAAACGTTTTTTACAAGTTCTAAAAGCTTTATTGTCCAAAATCCATCCCTTGTCCTCTCTGCGGTACAGCACTGTAAGTTTTTATTTCATTCCACCCATAAGTACAGTGTTTCCTGCTCTCTGGAGCTACGGAGGGACGCCCTGAATGGATGGTCGTGTTAGCATTCGCTCAACCTGTCACCCCTGAGAAGGCCCGGCTAACGTGACTTTAGGATATTGTCTGAAAAGGCCTTTAATTACATAATTAAGTCAGTCACCTTCAACAAGGAAAAAAAAAACTCACTCAAGAATTTTGTTTTAAATATTTTTGTCTCTTGTACTTTTAAAAAAACATGTAGGTAAAACCATGTAAATAAACAAAGAAAAAAAAAGAAACAAGCAAAGCATTTTTCCTTTCCCTGTATGCTGTACAGAGCCTACAATAACATAATCTACTCTCTTCTATGATAGCAATTCATCATGATACAGATAACAATAGCAACTCTGATAAAATCTCTATAGTTATTCTATGGTTTCTACATATAATCTGCCTTCTCTAGATTCTTTATTTTAAGAAAGAAGTTATTTTCAGTTCTGTAGGTCAGAGTTCCCACTGAGTGATAGAAACAAACAAACAGTGAAGATTAAAGGCTGGCTGGTTCACTGAGTAGTGCGACTGGGGAGAATCACATTGGTACAGTATGGCAAGGAGACCCGGTGGCTTCGTTTTCCCAAAAAGACTTGGGGCGGGGGGCCTCAAACAGAAATGTAGGATCAAAGGATTTTGGAGAAGCACTAGTACTGGATGGCAATTACATGGTTTCCACGACAGATGGCGCTGCTGCATCACAGACAACTCTACATATTGCACAACGAAAATGCATAGGATTTTCTCTGTTACTGTAACTGGGTGTGGGTGTTGTTGGGTAAAACACTGAAGGAGGGTTGACGTGTGTGTGCTTCAAGTCCTCATTAGACCTCGCCAAAGGTGTCCATTTTGGGAGTGGGGGGGGGGGGTGGGAGGGATGGGGTGAGGTGTATCGGTGGGGTTGGGGAGGTGGAGCTTGGTGGGTGGGAGACGGTACATAGGCATGAACAGCAATATGACATGTGATGTTGCACTTGTGACACTTATCCAGAACACTTGTCTCTAACATAACGTTGTTCGCTCAGTGGAAAGTCATACAAAAGTTCTCCTGTTTCCACTAAAAAGTGAAACAGCAATGTCATACTGAGCTGAAGCAGCCTCTCCGCAGCGCGAGAGCAACTATAAATGGAACAGTTCAGCCCAGAGTCACAACATGCGGAGACTGACCATGAGCATCAAGCATCAAGGGCAGTACCATCCGGACAGCCCATCATTTCACAATGACTCTTCACTGACAATTCAGAGTTGGCCTTGGCTGTGTAGGAGTACATAATACATTGTTACGGGAGTGTACAGTATAGAATAGATAAAGCCATCGACACACTGAAACATCATAAACATAAACTTATTGAATGTATTGCTTTAAATGTGAGATCTGAGAGCCAGACTTGTCTTCGTCATGGACAAACCATAATGCGATCATTCTCACTTGATTGTTCTTTTTTTTTTTTTTTTTTTTTTTTTTTTAAGTAAAATGCTCACTTAAACTGACATGAGATTGTGAAAATGTACACCTAGAGCGAAAAAAGAAAAGAAAAGATAAACATCAAAACAATTTTCATTGCTTTTGTAAGTAACTCAGTTTTAAGGTGCTTTTAATGTGGTTGCCATGGCACTGTGCTTTGTTCCCTCCCTCACTGTGTGCAGACGCTGCAATAGGATGTCAATCAAGTACTGGGTGAACAGTCCCTCCAACCACTGTCATCCAAACGTTTCAGTGAGCTTTGAAATCTTATCAAGTCCTTTCCTTTGTCTTTTCATTATGTGTGTTTTCAGTATCTGTGTGTGTGTGTGTGTGTGCTGGGGGAGGCATTCCCTGCTCCTCATCAACTCATGCTGAGATAATGCAAGAGAGATTTCAGGGCAACAACGAGGTGAGGACAGTGGGGTGGAGGAGGAGGGAAGGACAACTATCAATCACGAGGGAAAAGAAATCATGGCATTTTCACAATGTAAGACACCCATATCTGCAGAAAGGTTTTTTGTGCTGCTAGCTTGGGCGAGAGCAAAAATGCTCAAGCTGCATTGCGTGAATTAGTGGAGCAAAAAATCTTTTTCAAGGGGACAGATTTGAAAATTGAAACAAAGTCAAGTTGACAAGCTGACCTTTTCAGGACCTTAATGAGTGCTTAATCCTGGGGATACAGGGCAGGAAATAAATTATGAGGGGCTATGACTGTGGCTGTGACTCAGAAACAAAGAGAGAAAGGAGGAAATGATTTAATCATATGAGTTCACGGCTTGGGAGAGGGCTGGAGGTGTGTACGGTGCTATGGAGCCTCATCATGGACACAATTATAGGTCCACATGAGGCTCATGACAAGGACCTGCACATTTGTCCTTCAAAAGTATATCTAGAGAGTGGGTACTTGTCCAGAAAGTTGTTTGATCTCTGCCATATCCAAGATACAGTGCGATTCCATCTGACACCAGATGATCCTGACTGCATTGAGCTTGTGGATCTGAAAAAGGCTGGTCAACCTGTCTTGTCCAGCCGTACAGGAGTATGACTTGGGTTCAGCTGCTGTCACGGCCTACGATACGCTGACCCTTCATAAAACCCCAAAACCAATAAGTTAAAAATGTTTTAAAAGAGCATCAAGTAAAGGGACCTTATTTTGTGGCAACCACACTAAACATACATCTAGACTTCTCTATGTTTGTTCTCTAATAAATTACACAATAATATCCATAATCCAAACCATGTTGACCCATGAAATGGCTATAAAAGAGACCTCCTTGCACCAGTCACTGTCTGGAGGCCGGTGCTGCTCCTAAGGTCATGATAGGAGAAGCAGACAGAAGGCATGGCGGGGAGATGGGATCTTGGCCTTCGGGACAGGAGCTGCTCTCGGGTCTCACGGCTGACCTTGTGCACTCTTTTCATCTTGGGTCTGGCGGGCTGCATAGTTTGCGTGTGGCCCTTGTCACGTGGGATCACACTAAGGGAGGGCTGAGGGGGTTCGGTAAAGGGACGAGGGTGGAGCTCAAAGGGAAGCGGGTCAAGTCTTTAGTAGGGGGAGAAGATGATGGGCGTGTGAGTGGCCCGCAGTGGCCCCGGGGCCGGCCGAAACAGTGCAGGGCCCAGGAAGGGGGTCTGGATGAAGGTGGCGGTGCCCGTTGGGTGGCGCAGGGCCAGCGGGTTAGTTGCCACCGTGCACAGAGTTGGCTGGGTGAGGGGGCTGGGCAGGAAGCCAGTTGTCAAGCTCTTGGTCAGCTGCTTCTGCAAGGCCAGTTTGGTCTGGAGAAGACAGGAGGGGGAACGGTGAGGGTGAGAGAGAAGAATACAATACAAGAAAACAGGCTCATGTCAGAGGGGCGCGCATTTACTCACGTTTCCCAAAATCATGGCCTTTTTTGCACAGCACAGTAGTTACAGTACCTAGGCTAACTGTCTTCATACATTTCCCCACACTAAATACCAGAGAGAACTGGCTGCCTGATGGCTTGTCTCATGAACACTCATTAATCAATTACACATAATAGGCTAATGCTAGGACTACTACACAGATACGCTTTGCAGCCCATTTCAGTCAAGACAAGGATTAAGTGGCAGGCATTTACTCTACAGCTTTTATGATGTTAATGTAAACGTGATTTATTCAGCGTTTCTGCTCAGTCCCCTGCCCATTGCCAGGCCTGAAGTCCTCCAATCCAACCCCAGTCTCGGCTTTTCCTGCCACTGACCTGCGAGGAGAGGGAGGTGAGGTTGTACTGGCTGAACGCTTTCTTCATGGCAGACACAGCCCCGCCTGCATAGCCACTCCATCTCACGTTCTGTAGGGTGGAGGAGGAAGAAGAGGAGGAGGAGGAGAAATGGGGAGGTGCGGATATGACAGGAGCAGAGAAGTGATTAATCTGGAGTGCTGATTCAGGCTGCTGTTGTCAGAGCTGGTCAGTGGGGGAGAGCAGGACTATTTTAGACCTGTCTCATGGGTAGGGGACTCATTGAGTACAACAGAGCGGTGTGCTTAACCTCTATGACAGTACAGGCACACAGGCATGCTGGCTCACCGAGACAGAGAAACCCCTAAGGGCAATGTAATGAGGCCTAAGTGTGTGTGTGTGTGTGTGTGTGTGTGTGTGTGTGTGTGTGTGTGTGTGTGTGTATGCATTTATAGGCGTGTCAGGGTTGGGGTCAAATCAGTTAACTGTAACACAGATAAATTGAAGTGGGTGTTTGAAAATGCATTACTTTACAAGCTAGATTTAGATTAATTTTCCCGAATTTATTCCAATTTTGCCTTGTGTTTACAGTATGTTCAAGCATATCTGTCGTAACAGAAAGGCAATTATGCTTTGTTTGTCTTCCTTGAGTGTGTGTATGCACACATATTTGTGTGACAGTGTTTTGTTTGTCTGTCTCTTTATGCTGTGACTTACCGCTAAGCTGGAGCTTGGCTGGCTCTTGCTGTGGGGGGTGAATTTGGGTTTGGGAGGTTTTCCTGCCAGCCTGTCCTTGTGCCTTCTGCTATTCATGTGCTGCGGAGAGACCAGCAGAAATGCCATTAGTGGGCTAACAAGCATCTGTTGTACCGCAGTGGAACAACTTCAAATGTTATCGGTCTATTGAATTAATAATGGATACAACATTCAATATGACTGAGGTGCACAGAAATTACATCACATTACTTCCTCCCTCTCCCTGTCTTGCTGCACCACTAACGGGCTTATGTCCTCCCGGGACGAGGGATGTTTGAATAGTGCCAGTGGAATGCATTTAAGGCTAGTGCAGCCAGGGTCGACACACACATGCCAGCATATCCTGTGTCTTTTCCACATTCCATTTCAGCATAGGCAAAGTTTCCAAGACAGTGGAGAAATTACTTTACCGGCATGGTGTGATAACGTCCATGCCAGTGTAACCACATATTAAATACCTCAGGCATTCGTATCTTGCATTATTGTGTGGTAAATAAATCCCTACTCACGGAACAGCCTTGCAGTCAATTATAGCATGAGATGTATATCTGTCTAATGTGGAAAAATAATTGCTGCATAAATGTCTCCTTCACTCACAAGCTGCTCTGAATAGCTTCATTCATGTGGCTGTAAATGAAACTGCTGCATTAATTTGAGTACACACACATTTCCACCACCAGGGTATTGTAAAATCTGGCCTCGGATTAACTAAGATCTTTAAAATTACACCATTAATATAAATCATATAATATAGCTTTTACAGAGAAGGGTGAAGTGTGACATCAGAGATCAGCCTGTTCATATATGCAATATTAGTCCCTTGATATGTAAGGAGGTAGTTAGCTATGTCCAGGCAATTCTGTTTTCTGATTAATTATGCAGCCACATCATCTGTACGTGGAGGTGAGGTAATTATATGCGGCATTTTCTCCATTGCCTGACTTGGTTGGGCTCGAGTGTGTTTTCCCCGCACAACAGTCACTGTGCCCACAGCCTTTTGAATGCAATCCTATCAGGTTAGCAACACTCTCACTCAGGGTGCCTTGACAAATCTACAGGACTTCTCCAAGCCCTCACTCCTCTCTTCATCTTTCATTTCACTCAGCACCAGGAGGGCAGAGAGTCTCCAGGCTGATAGCTCTTGCCGTTTAGCCTCCCTATCCTGCCACTGTACAGCCAATCTCTTCTGATTTTTTTTTTTTTTTTAGCTAAAGTTCATTCAGTGTGCCATTGCGATCTATGAATTTGGTACATTGCCTGCTGGAGCGCCTTTGATGATGGAAAATAATAATAATAATAATGTCAGATATAGAGAGAGTCACATAGAGATTTAAGAAACCTGACCAGTTGTTTTCTCTCAGAGGAATATAACCACAGTCCACAGTCTACCACACATGCATGTGCAACAGTACACTGTAAGTAAATGCTCACCTGGCTCAGCTGGGTCTCAGAGTTCACAAAGATCTCACACACTTCACACTGGAAGTTCTTGTTGGGCACTCCCACACTGCCCTTGCTGCCGAGCCGCTTGCTCTTGCAGGCTGCTCGCGCCGCCACCACCTTCCCCCTGCGCCGGGGCTGGACGCTCTGACCTTCCAGCATCAGTTTGTGCTTTGTACCTGGTGGAGAGAGAGAGGCAGGCAGATGGCATGTTTGTCACAGTGTAAATCAAGTGATTTTACATTTACATTTTAGGCGTGTTTTTTTTATTTTTTATTTTTTTACATTTTTTAGCTGATGGTCTGATCAAGAGTGGCTTATAGTGAGTACTCTAATTCCTAGATCGCCAAAAATGACAAGCAACCAAAAATCAGGTCAGAGTTTTAGTGCCTTTACAACATTCCTATGACCATAGAATGATCATGTAAGAGCAAAGAGCTAGAAAAAAGAGACACAGAGCTAAACAGGAGAGAGAGAGAGAGAGAGAGAGAGAGAGAGAGAGAGAGAGAGAGAGAGAGAGAGGGAGAGAAAGATAGAGAGGAGGGATTTTTTTTTCCTGTGTGTCTGCTGTATCTGATTTGAAGGGAAAGTACAAACTTCAGTGTCACAGCATCTTCTTACCACTGTTGTGTGCTTCCAGCTGGGAGGTGGAGTTGACTGTGACTTTGCAGACAGGGCAATGGAGGTGAGCCTTGCTCTTCTTGGGGTCCTTGTCTTCATCCGTGCGGGGCTCCCCGTCTGTGCTGGAGGTGTCCGGCTGGCTGCCTGACTCGGCGGCAGCGCCCGGGGCCTCGGTGGCCTCGGTGGCCTCGGTGGCCTCCGGGGCCTCGGGGGCGCTGGTGTCCGAGGCGGTCTCCGAGAGCTGGGAGGAAGGGGAGACCTGGGGAGGGGACAGGGTGGCCAGCTCCACAGAGGAAACCTCAGACACAGGCGTCAGCATTACTGAGCTCCTGGGACTCTCCTCGAGCTTCACCTCCAGGTTGGCTGGTTCCAGATCAGACTGAAGACCTGTGAAAAAGGCAGCAATAAGAGGAAAATCAGCAAACTGTGCAGCAGCCAATAGAATCCTATTATAGATACAGTCATTAGCTTTCTCCATCCCAATCAATAAACTCCAACAGAGCATGATGTTGTCTGACAGAACTGATTTTAGGCTGCTGGTGTACTGCATAAATAGCTGGAAAAATCCCATTGCAAAGCTTAAGTAGTAAAACATCAAATCATATTTTGATATGGAATAAACTTTTTGAGTGCAAATATAAAGTCAGCAGAATTTATCTCCAAATAACCATTCAGCTTTTAATATAATATTGGAATAGACATTAAGGGTGCTTTTCAAGTGCTGGCTTTGTGGCATTTTCCGATATAGTATCAGCCTTTTTTTTAACCCATGTGGAACGGACTAGATTAGCTGTGGTTTGCCATCAGTAAATGCCATCAGCCCCCCCCCACCCTCTCCCGCAACCGCCCCCCATCCCACCCCCACCTCTCTTGTTCGCTCTCCCTCCCCCTTTTCTTCCCCTCACTATTCAAATATCAAGTGAAGGACCCAAGGCTCAGTCAATATAAACAAACCCATCGACTGCCGGGCCCGGCCGATAAGTCACTGGAGTTCCATTACGCACATCTCCCCTTCACCCCATCGCCCTCCCAAGGGAGTCACACACTTCACCCCAGAGCGCTGTGTGCTACGCTCACTGAATATCTCCATTTCATTTGCTGCGCTTTCCCCACACACACACACACACCATCCCTTTTCACTGCAACTGCGCTCCATTGATTTTTCCCTTTTACGTCCCAGAGTAAATTCATCACTGGAGATAAGGGTCTTCCTCTCTCATTCCTGCTGCAGAAAAGGAACCTGTATAAGAGCAAGATTAGACAGTCCCCTCTCTGTAATGAGAGTGACCCCTGGGGGATTCGAGCTCCCCTGGTAGAGGGGGGATTGGTATGATCCTGAGCTTATGTGAAAGACGGGGCCACCTGAGAAGTCTCTAGAGGGGAGTGATACTGATCAATGGATTTAGGAGGCACCTTACCGAGGAAGACATGGAGGCTGGGGGGAATCAAAGTCCTCTCTGAAAATCCAGAGGTCTCGGATCATGAAGGACCCCATTCAGCAAAGAATCATTTCAGATATCCCCGCTGAGTTTCAGGTATCCCGGCTTTAAAGAAGCTAAACCCAAACCTGAACAGAAAAAAAATGACTACGTCTACTCATGGCTCTCATATCAAAAGAGCTGCTGATTTGCGCAGACTTGGGTCAACAAATGCTGTGACACAAATAAAGTGCCCCCCTCTCCCCCCACGGGTCCCCCAGAAAACACCTCCTGTCTGTCTGCTTGTCAATCATCCCGCTTGCCCTCTGACCGTCTACATGATGGCAGGAACTGCAACCAAGATTGGCAAACTGTCAGACCAAAGGCCAGCATATTGGCAGTGATGACAGGGCCACTGTGGATAGTAACTCTGCAAATCACACAGTAGCAAAATATGGATATTCAGATCAATGTTGTGTAGGCAATCATCAGTTTTCTTTAACTTGAAGGGAATTTAATCCAAGTCTTAACAGTCCAATTAAAGTTGACAGGCTTAGAGTGTAAACATATCTGAAGAGATCGCTGCTCAGTAGATTGATCCTGTGAGAACTTTAACCACAGCCAAATACCAAATGAATATGAAGATTGGACTCATTAGGCTAAATTTGCTATGTACACACTCACATACACATATGCACACAGACACTAAGCACTAAGTTCTGACTGCAACCACTGATCCAAGGCAGTCTGAGAACATAAACAGCTTCCCTGGGGTAAAACTCTTGCTTTAAATCATCATTACTGTGATGGCAGACAGAGTTCCCTTGAAGAAGGTTTCAACAGCAGAGTCAATCAAAGCCTGGGGTGATTGATGCTTGTCACGGATGATGCAGGCCCTCTGTCTCTAGGCGCTAGCCTGCCGCTCGCTCACTCACTCACTGTCTGTATGCCTTCCCTCCCTTCTTGGTCTGTGTTTCAAGTGTTCATTAGCTCTTTTCTAAGACTGAAAATGTTCCCTCTACTCTTCTCTGTCTTTCTCCACCAATTGTTGTGGTAGCCTAAATGGTATACCTGCAGGAACTATGGGATAAGTTGAGAATGCGATGTGATAGAACTTATATGCAATACATTTTTAAAAAACAAAATGACCCTTCATTATCAGGCAATATAAGTTGGGTGTATTGCAGTAGACTGGGCCAGAATTAATGCTGCAGTTGAACGTGGGACACGCTGTCCTGTTGAGATATTAAAGTCCAGAAGCTAAACTGACATATGGGATATTGCTGTTGGTGTAGTGGTAGTGTCGTTGCTCAAGTAGCTTAAGGTCCAAGGTTTGTGTCTGGCCCTGCCAGATGCTACAATATTAAATTCACTGAAGCATTTTCAATAATCACTGGACACATCAAATTAGCTACTAACTAGCTACGTCTCCCAATTCTGCTGCGATGGCTCAGTTTGGTACCAGTGTATATAGGCCTAAATTCAAATTACCTAGTCCATTTCACTGAGTGGCACTGGCCCAAATGTACTTGGAAAGCCCTTTCTAAGCCGTGTGCTCTTGTGTACTGTGATTTTCAGCAGCACCCCTGGTCAAAAGATCTTCCTGCAGCTATGAATGCAAGTGGTTTCCTGTGTCCAAACGTCCAGCCGGAGGTATGCTATTATTGGTTCTTGATGGCAGACAATGTGGGCATTACCCTCAGACAGTTCCCCACCAGCCTTCAGTTTCATGCAGACATAACTAATTTCATAGAGTGTTAATTTGGAGTGCTATTCCATTACAGGTTGGCATTGTGGTGCATGCCACCACTGGCTCGCTCCACTGCATTTCAATTTCACATCAGGCCAATCACACAATTGGGCTTATTAAAGAGTGTTCCTCCTCACAAAATTGCCTTGGAACTGTAAAATTATTCACAGCATAAAAACTAGCTATGACTTATCTACTTTCTCTCTCCACTGACCTCCCCCCCATTCTCTCTCATTCCTCCCTCTCTCTCTCTCTCTCTTTCATTCATTTCATCTTATCTTTCATTTTCCACTCATCATCTCGTTTCGTGTCTGCTTCTGCTTCCCTTTTTCAGACCTCTCCTTGCAACGGCGGAATATTAAAATGAGATTTGATGAGAGCGTTATCAGGCTCCCAGTCTTTTGTCCACTCTCTCCTTTCTGAAGGAGACTCTCAGTGCTCAGGGCAAAAATGTGTGCCTCTGCAAGTGCGTGTGTGTTTGCGTGTGCACGTGCGTCTACGTGCATGCGCGTGTGTATGAGGGGGATAAAGTACAGACTCTCCCTCCTTACCCAATACCTTCATATCTCTTCTCTGATATTCCCTCTAGCATCCAAGCGCATTTTGAAATTCAGCTCAGATAGCGATCTTCTCCGGGGCAAGGGAAGTGGAGAGGAGGATGAAGTACGAAAGTAGACGAGAGAGGAGGAAAACCGCTCTACCGCCCTTCCACTCCCATTGCTTTGGATGGATAAATGAAAAGCTGGACCAAGACAAGTGTAATATGAGAAGGTAATGGGTTCACTCTACAGCCAAAATGCTATCACAGCAATTCACGCTCTTCAAGCTAAAGTTGCAGCCTTGTCTAGTAGTATAGCCAACAAGTATCATGCTGAAAGGAAAACCAAAGCACTCTTTTCCTTATCAAAGGTTAAAATGTCTATATTTACACCACCAATATGAAAAAAGATTTTAACTCCTTGTAAAGGAAGCCTTTGATTTCTTTCAACTTTATTTTCTACTTGACAACCCCTCAAATAAAAAGCCTCTAACCACTATTTTGCTCCCTCTCCACTCAGGCAGAGCTTTGTGTCATTCTTTCATGTTGCACAAATATGCCAATTCTTGTTCTACAGCTAACCTCTCTAACCAAGATAGATAGACAGGAGAGAGCGGAGGGAAATGAAGAGGCAAAAAAGGGGTAAAAACGACTCCAACGAGACTCCGATCGATCTCAGCCAGTCCCTTTATTAACACAACATCCCTCGCTCCCAGATATCCCACAATCCCACAGCTTCGGAGCCTTCCATCCATCACTGGGCGTGGGTAGAGAGGCCCAGTTTGGAGGAGGGGGCCGAGGATAGCATGGGCTGAAAATTGATAAGCTTTCAATGCGCAGAAGCGTTGAGGGGATGGGGTACAGAAGATGTAATCACAGCCTATAAAACAATGGGATGGAGGGAGAGAGATAAGGGAGGTAGAGAAGATATACAGTACGGAGGAGGAGGATGGGACAACAGGAGAGAAATGGCAAGAGCTGTAGATGGATGTGAGAAGGGCGAGAAGGATTGGTTGTAAGGAAGTGGTGGAGAGGGATTATAAAGATGAAAGGCGGGATAGCAAAGTGAAATTGAGTGGAAGAAGGGAATTAGAGGACATAAAGAACCAAACCCCGATAGAGCGATCATCAAGAAGGAGAGGGGTGGAGAACGATCGGTTACGAAGAGCGTTTCCTTTTCCCGGATCGGCCCTCACCCCCGTCTCTCCGTCTCTGTCGGTCGACTTACTTGTTCCCTCCATCAAGCTCGTGTCCATGAGCGCGGGGATCGCGACCTCGGTGGCGGCCGTCTTGCTCCTGTCCCGCTCCCGTTCCCGGTCTCTCTCCCGGTCGCGGTCTCGCTCCCTTCCCCCGGACGAGGCTTCCCCAGCTCGCCGCTGCCTGTTCTTCTGGGCCTCCATGGCTTTGAGCTTGCGGGCGTGCTTGTGTCCCTTATAGTGGGCCTCCGCCTGGTTCTGCGGGGGAGTAGAGAGGGCGGGAGGTTAGGAGAGAGGGGAGAGGGGAGCGTTAGACTCAACGCATTATCTGCTCTGAAGACCCGAACACACGTGAAATAAATGTTAAAATGTGCGCCTACATTTTTGCTCTCTCTCTCTCACAGGCACACACAGGCTGCAAGGAAGAGAGTCTGTTTCTACCTGATAACAGCACTGGCACATTGGGAGGCCAAAGGTATAATTGCATGTGTAATATGCAACAAGAGAGAGGATCCCATCTCCACAACTATCCTATTAATGTGCACTGTGAGAGTCAGCCCACTGCAAATCCTAGACACATGTGGCAACTACTAATCTCACACATAGCACTCCAGTATATCACACATGGACACACAAATAACACACTATGGACACAAGTCAGAACCAAATCACATTCTGACTGACTTTGGATCACGCCGTTCTCGCCCTCTGTGGATCACATTTTACCTTCACATTCCCATCATTCTCACGGCCCCGTTCAATCCACGAGCAAAGCCCCCGGTGTCAGAACAAGCGTGAATACATAGGAACAGCGAGGAAATCAATACAGAGATCACTCATTAAAACCTAAAACAACCTCTGAGGATCAGCTCTCATGAGCTGCTGCCAGCGATAGAGATGCTGCCTTGACATGTGATCACTTTGGATGGAAAGAGCAGATCTAGATTTTGAACACACTATGGAAAGCATGATACAAGCCTACTGATACAATATAGGGCTGCAAGTAATGATTATTTTTATGATCAATTAATCTAGCGGTTATTTTTTCGATTAATCGATTAGTGTAGAAAATATCAAAAATATGACAAATGCCCATCACAAGTAACCAGAGCCTAAAGTGATCCTCAAAATTGCTTCCTTAGTCTGACCAGCAGACGAAAAACCCCAATGTATTAATTTAATAATTATATGAGAGAAAAGCAGCAGCTCTTATCATTTGTGAAGCTGTACCCAACAAATGTTTGGTATTTTTACTTGATACATGATTAAAACGATGAATCGATTATCAAAATTATAATAAATAAATTTTCTGTCGATCAACTAATCGATTAATCGACTAATTGTTTCAGCACTAATACAATTTATACACATGTACGCTTTAAATCACGGCTAACTGAAGAGTTCTGTTCCAAAATGAGATATCCAACATGTGAAAAAGGTGACACAAAATTAAAACTAATTTTAGTATTTTATATGGGATAGCAGTTAATTAAGTCCTCGATACAAATTAATGACTATTTTCCAAAATGAATGTACCGCATTACTGAATAAAACTCCTCAAAAAGTGTGTGTTGGTTTTAACAGGTTTATCTAGGGCTGGGCAGGGTGAGGTGCAGTCGTTCAGCCACGGCAGCAATCCCTCATACAGTTAATACTTCTTAAACAAATAAGTCATGCAAACCCTCAGGCACTAAACAACTCGAGGAGGGAGATCGGGCTCTGCTTTGAAGGCTTCCTAAGTGAGGAATAAATACATTCAGAAATGACTAACAGACTCGCAAACACTGAGAGACTTTTTCATTAGAGTGAGCGAAACACGTACAGCTGCTGGCTTTGAATGTGGATTTCCCTGATTACCTGAGCATCAACAATACATTAAGGGTGATAGCAATAAAAAGATCACCGCATGCACTGTGTTAGTATGTAGATACAAGATTACAGACACACACACACACACACACACACACACATCACCCACCTCCCACAGCTCTCCCATATTATATATATAACAGATAAAGGTCGAGGTAAACACCAGCAGTCTGGGTAAGCAGTCGGGCGCGCAGACTTCACATTAGCGAACCTAATGGTGTGATATAGTGCAGGCCTATAAATAACGTGGCTGTCAAAGCATCTGTAAACACAACTTGAATACCTCAGCACATCGGCTGACTGATCTGCCGTGAAAAGGCTTCGGAGATTAGCGTGACGTGACGAATTCAGCCGGCTCCCCTCCCCTGCCGCCCGTCTCTCCGTCCAATTGAATCTCGGCGGAGACGGAGGGACAAGGTGTGAAATGAGCTTTGGTTTTCACATCAGCAGCCTTCCCAGCATGACTTCAGGGAAATACAAGGCTCTTAGAAAGGGATTCTTGATTTGACCACTGATTAAGTAATTACTCACTGGGCTATAGCTGGTATTTATGACTTCTCTAAGACATAGTTTGCTCTAACATTACGGGCACATGTATTAAAACACAGCTTCTTATTAAAAGCACCAGTCACCATTGTCTTTATGCTATTTTTCACTGCAGCATGCAATCGCTTGTATTGTGTAATTATTTAAGCACATTTCAAAGTAGCCTCTGTACCATGGTGAACAAGAGGAGAAACTTGCCAATGAAAATTTTTAGCAGGTGCTGGAGTGGAGCAGCTTACAAAGAACCATGAAAAAGGAGAACACCGCACACTGCTGCCAAAGCTCCCACATATTTATTCAACTATTTTACAATGTTTCAACCGCACTGCCTCTGAAATAGGAGGAATGTACACTGAAAACACCTCGTAATGTAAAAGACTACTCCAGCCTCGTCCAGACCCAACAAGGTATATCCCAAAATATCAATAAATTGACAATATATCATTGATATACCATGCTATATAATAATTGCATTATTAGCAAAGGGGCATTAAGCAATATGACCTCTATCAACATCTATCAGCAGCCAGTAAGAATTGCAACAACATTGAAAGAACTTGTCTCCTCCCTACACACACACACACACACACACACACACACACACGCACACTCCTGTCCCCTTGAGCTATGGTGGCCTGTTAACTGACACAAACAATAAAGTCACATTTTCACATTAGAGACGAGTTAGGCTAGCTAGTTAGAGCAGAGATCCAGCAGAAAGTGTTTCAAAATGCAAAAGATTCAAAATACTGTCGTAATAACACTGCTTTGTCATTTCCTTACCTTGCTTTTTAGCGTTCGTAGCGGAAATTTCTTGCGAGGGCGATCACTCGCTCATAGCACCACCCTCCATTACTGAGCAGGCGGATTGTGAGTGTCTCTTTAAATTATAATGGGTGGGGAGTTTTGTCTCAAAACACAGTCCAGTTGAGTGAGTTTTGAAAGCCAGTAAGGAAGGTTTTTACTGTCTATGGGGCAGTAAAAATCGGACTTATTTCCCCTTTGAGCATTATGCATAAGGATAACTTGATATGATATCTCAGCAAACTCCAAAGCAGGGTGCATGGTTGGGTTATTCCTTGCCCTCGGAGAGACAGATAAAGCTACAGTCAGACCTGACGCTCCTCTTTATGTGCAGAGGCAGGGAATGGGATTTGCTCTAGTATGTGAAGAGCAAGTCTGTGTCTGCTCTCTCCCCCTCCGCTCACCGTCTCCTGTGTCTCTGCCCCTCTTTGAAGATGGAGCCCAAAAAGATTATGTGTGTGTGTGTGTGTGTGTGTGTGTGTGTGTTTTACTGTGCCCAGACGTGAGATGTCTTAAAGCTTTCTGGACTATTGTCTATTTGTTTATGTGAATATGCATGAAATGTCGCAGGATGTTTGACTGTGTGTATGTGTTTGTGTTGGTGTACAAGCATGCATGTTAGCGTGTATGTATTTGTGTGTGTGTGTGTGTGTGTGCTGGAGGTAGGGATGGGAGAAATGGAACGAGAAGCCGAGAATGTTGCTTCCTGCTGGGGCTGCTGATTGTTTCTGCTCTTTGCTGATAAACGGCAGCTCTCCCTGCTGTCTAATCCCTCACACCAAAACAACACACACACACACACACACGCGCGCGCGCGCACACACACACACACAAATACACTTAAGGGAAAACCAAACTAACTTTTATGTGCAAATAAATAGATAAATAAATGACTACCTTTTGATTTAAAGTAAAGAAAATTGGAGACGTGCTTACAGTCTCTCTGTTTTGCATACACACACACACAGACACACAAACATGCACATACACACACACACACACACACACACACACACACACACACACACACACGTAGATACATAGACAGACACGCACAAAATGAGTCAGCGGGGAAGATAAGAGCTCAGGTAATTTTAGAACGGCCATATTTTCAAAAACCAACATTCAAGATGATGGCAGAGGCAGAAAACAAAGAGAGATGTTGTTCTCTGAAGCTAGACTCTGGTTTAGATTTCTTTTATGCTGTAAATTACACAGTCTTGCATGCAGTCTCCTTCTCTCTCTGTCTGTCCCTTGACCTGTCTCTCATATACAACACAACACAACACAGAGCCATATAGGCACTACAGCATTTCTTACCGTTGAGTTAAAGCGCAGGTGGCAAATGTTACAAGAGATAATCTGTTTCTTCTTGAGAGGCTGAGGGACACCGAACGTGTGGTTGATCACTGCCTTCTGTACCGGGTCCATCTGAGAGACAGTGAGAGAAGACCAGGGCAAACAGCGTTAGTTCCAAGTTCAAGATTTTACTGTCCCAAATGAGAAATTTGGGTGCAGCAAAAACAACACATAATCACAACAGAATATACAGAGAACACACAGGAGATATTAAAACACATGAAGTGAACTATGTCAGCGTGGCAGGATGGTCTAATGGTTAGTGAGGTGAGGTCACCCCCCAACCAGAGGGCCCAGGCTCAATCCCCACTGTGGCCATACCTGTAAAAGCATCTTTGAGTAAGATACTTAAAGGAAAAAAACAGCTATTGGCGATGTACCTTGCATTTCACGGTGATGATTTTTTCTTATTCCCATGGATAACTGGCCAAACATGATGTCTGTCTATTTCCAGCACAGCTACAATGGAGTTTAATAGGGGAACATTTTTAAGCTATAAGTAAACGTCAGGTTTTGGTGTCAGTCCCTCAGAATCAAAGCGCAAGGGCTTCTATCTAGACTCACCTAGACAATCGTTCAGGGAGAGGGAGAGACCAATTTCTCCACTGACAGTAGCCTCAATAGACCAGAATGCAAAGCAGCCACAAGACATGTTGCTTTTTGCATAAGGTGTGCATACTCTCACTGTACAGTATATCCCACAGCTGAATGTAACAAGTTCACATCCGTTCTCTGGGTGCTGTTGAAAGTCATTCTCAGAAATGTAGGAAATCACTGACTGAAGTAGAAGCAGATGAGGCAGATTGAGGGAAAGTAGATACACCAAAAAAGTAAAATACATCACTCCATCACAAAATAACTCCTGGAATACATGTATCATCACAGATTGATGATACATATCAGTGTAAGAATATCTGAGGGTGGATTTTTCCTTTAACTCCCCTCTCTGCTCCAGGTTGCTCCATCCAACCAGAGGGCAAAAAGAGAATTTCCTCCTTGCTGGATGAATATAATGTATCAAAATATTTTTTTAAAAAGGGAGCGAGGAAGCAGGGGCATGGGGTGGAGGGTCTATCTGTTACAGAACAGGTTTGTGGCAGAGGAAGCTCAAATGCTCCCTTCAAGGTCAGTCTGTGACACCCGGAGCTTTGCATATGACGTGTCTGACATAGACATCAGTGGCTACGGAGTAACCTGGCACATGGCCATACGCTGGTTAAGGTCTTGTTCAGGTTAAGCTGTTTACAGGAACCTCTGATACCCGGCGATTGAGTCTCTCTGTTGCCATGAATAAACCAGTTAACTGAATATTCCTGTGCACCTGTACTGACCTGAAGATAGAACGGTCTGCCAGCAAAAAAAGATGAAGAAGTACCATGTATGACTGAGGTTACTTCTAATACAGGGGAAGGCAATGATGATCTCAAAAGTAATAGTAATACTGTAGTAAATACTGCTCCCTGCCATGTTTTTTGTTGACATACAAATGCACACATAATGCGAGTTTGCATAGACAAAAACCCAAAGTGAAAGGAACAATACATACTGTATGATGTTTACATGCATTCAAAACCAGGTCATTTGAGTAACTGGGTTAATCAGGATATTCTGAGAATGTAAACACTGTCAGTGAATCTGCCGGATGCTAATGCTCTTATTTGCTGCTTTCACCATACTGCTGAGTTGTGTTTAACATTACCATCAGATCAGTTTGTCATCTATAAGCGCTCATGTTACTCTCCACACAGGCTCTGCTGGATAAGTAAATTTGGTCGTAGCACAACTGCATAGCCCGGTTCTTACAGGCCTAGCTATGGCTAATACTCTAATGCAGTTAGAGTCTATTGTGATTCCAGGAACGTGACTGTATAAGAGATTATGACTCATGGGGAAGCAGTTCTGGAGTGAGACTTTGGATAGACTATGTGACAAATATGGTTTTAACGGTCTCTGCGGAGACCACGGAGTGTCCCGGGACGGCATACTATAAACAGCTGAGGGAGAGGGCCGAGGCCGCGGCGACTGAGCTTCATTAGAAGATCTGCATTCCATGATGACAGCTGATTTCACTGCAGCACCCTTCAGCATGGTATCGCATATAACAATCACCTTGGATCTGTCCCCGGGCTGGCGGCGGGCCCGGGCCTGAGTCTGAATCTGTTCCTCTGCTCACATGGGAGACGGGGCCAGGGGGACGGCGGGGGAGAGCGCTGTTCCCCACCACACCGGGTCAGACCGCCACGCTCAGTGTAACCGGAGCTGTAGTGGCACCGGCGGCCCCCGGCAGCCCAGAGATCAAGGCGTGTTGGTGCATCTGCGGCGGGGCGGCCGGTGCTGCCTTACTGTCTTACTGAGACACAAGCCTGAACAACGCCGGACACAGAGCCGTCCCCTGTCAAAAAGCTGCTGCCGCCTGTGCGAGAGTGGAGTCTTGTTTACTCCAGATTCCTCAAGGCCAGGTGTGAGAGAGAATATAAACACACCTGACACTCAAACCTCCACGCTGGAGGTATACCTCTCCCTCAAGGGTATCTTTGCCTCCGCTGCTTTATTTTGGCCTCTTCTCTACACGACTCCAAACTACCTCGGGGAGCAACTGACTTTTCCCTTCACAAGCCAAAGCCTGGCCATGGAAACCTAGCTCTCCCACTCGTCCTGCCCTCTGTCCACCTTAGCAGGGCAGGCTGCACACAACTATTTGTTTTAGGAACTGAAGAATGTGCCCATTGTCTGTCCGCAGCCATCCTGAACGGACCGCTATAAATGCGTCTATTGTCCAGGCCCTCCGTCCTCCCCCACCGTCCTGGTGCAGACAGAACTTATCCAGCGCCGGGCGGCTGAGCCCATGATGGAGTTTCAGGGTAGGTAGAGAGAGAGAGAGAGAGAGAGAGAACGAGAGAGAGAGAGAAAGAGAGACAGAGAGAGAGAGAGGGGGGGAGGGTAAGGAAGGACAGCAGGGAAACTGGAGGCTATTTAGTTTTGGAGACAGGTGCATTCATCTTCCCCCCCTGCACACGTCCAGGACAACGTGAGCCTTATCAGGGCTAGGAGAACCTGCGGCTCCCTGTTGAATGGACTTTGTGATTAATGCCACAGCTGCACCGTCAGACTGTGTGTTATGGAGGCTAATCATCTCCTCTCGGGACTGAAGCGACACTGATTTGTTGTTATTTCCGTGGTTATCATAATTTCTGCATTCTGGCAGTGGTAGATTCCATGTCCTACTGCGAGTTATATTCTATTCAACAATATCTGACTGAATAGCATGGTAACTCAGTAAATATAATTTCCTTTGTACTAGCTTGCTGCATTCATTCTACTGCTTCTTCCTGCTACAGTGGCTGCAACTAATGTTAATGGGTTTGTAATGTTTTGTTAATGGGTTTCTATTTGGAAAAATATATACAGAAATGATCATAATCAAGCTCTAAAAATAGATGGTGAATGAGTGTTTTCTCGATTATCAAGGGTGGATAATGTGTATCGTACATCTGAATATTTAAAAAACAAAAAGTGCATTTAAATATAAAATATTTTTGTTGCTGGATTGCTGCTAATTATTTTTGCCTGACAACATAAAGGCCTGAAAACAGCTGTGAGACACCTTGGTTGTAGTGGTCATTAAAAGAAAAGATTAATTTTCCCATTGAAACATGGAGTGAGCAAAACACACACACAAAACACTGACCACAGACCTGCCCTAAACTACCAGCACCACCAGTATTAATACACGATACTGTCGGAGGACTGGCTGCTTTCCATGCTGGCTTCGCGGCTTGGCATGCTGGATTTTCCATGGGGCGGTATGGCTGACTCCTGGACCGAAGGCAGTGGGTGGCAGAGAACAAACAGCACCTTTCACACAGCAGGTTGGAGGACCCCCCCTCCGCACACACACACACACACATACACACACATCATACAGCATACATGTATGTCTCATCCACCCCCTCACACGTGTCCTCCGCTGTAAGAACCAGCCGCCCAGATGTCTGTGTGGCCCCTACCTCTCTCTCTCTCTCTCTCTCTCTCATCCTACCTTTTTTCGCTTTGTTTGAAAAGGTGTAAAGTGTATGCTGGAGAGAAAGCCATGGCTTATGTTTCATTTACAGACCACAGAACTCGAGATGGTTTCACAGAGAGCGAGGAAAGAAGCGAACACACACACGCAGACACACTGTAAAAGTAGGATCAAAGAAATCAGAAGCACCGGCTCTCTCTCTCACACACACACACACTCACACACACACACACGCAAAAATGACAATGGGTATACTGCCGGTAAGTAAAGGATCAAAGACACAAGCTTTTAATTCCACATGCTGAGGCAAGGTAAGCACCAGAGCCAAGGTGCTTGAAAACTGTACAGTTTATTGCTGACTTTTGAAACAAAGTAATGGAGGCTGATCTGTAGAAACACTGATACTGGAGTGACAACAGCAATGCTGAGAGGTAACACACTGCTTGAATAAAGATTAGCACCCCAAGCCCAGGGCCAGACCTCTGCAGACAGATAGAGAGGTGGAGTGTGTAGGACGAGGATGGGAGGCAGAGGTCTGGCAGGGGAGATTGCAGTGTGGTTGAATAACAGGGAGGCTGGCATTAAGGACAAACTGTTACAGGTCTGTCTTCCTGGTCAGTCAGTCAGTCTTAACCAGCGTGAGGTGGAACATTGGGACGAAATTTACACTAGCAGTCAAAAGTTTGGGCACATCTGATTGAATGTACCATGCTTTTCATTATCTTGAAGCCATTTTGATCTAAAGGCTTATGCTTAAATTCTTGAAATGTGTTTCTTAGACAAATATAAATAGTGAAGTTGATGCCTAGGTATTCATTTCTTTCCAAAGCCTTTGCCTTTCCATCAAGACAAAGGGTGGCTACTTTAAAGAATCTAAAATATAAGATAGTTTTGATTTATTTAACACCTTTTTGGTCACTGCATAATTCCATTTGTGTTATTTCATAGGTTTGACATCTTAACTATTATTCTAAAATGTGGAAAATAATAAAAATAAAGAAAAATGTGGTGTGTCCAAATTTTTGACTGGTATATGTGGACCACAACCCTAACCCATATACTGTAGGTGCAATAAGTACAATTTTTACTGCCCCATAGCACAAAATGACCTTAATATGTCTGCGAGGGGTTTATAGGGCTGCTGATCAATACCACACAGCTATTACTTTGCCAGGTGCTGAGATTTCTGGCTTGCTATCTCCCTGTTTGTCTGAAAGCTATTCGTCACAGTATCTAAAAAAAAAGACTACAGGCTTTGATTAGACTAGCTACAGCAAGATATAAACTACACGGCAAACCGTCTGACTCACCGTGTTAAAGTTGGGGAAGAGGCTGAGGGGGGAGGATCCATTGAGTCTGAAGGGCAGGAAGTGTTTGAGGTCGAGCTGAGGCTGCAAGGGCCGTCCCGGGACAGGCAGGGAAGCCAGGAGGGGGCTGCCCTGGGCCGACGTACCTGGACAACACAAAGAGAGAGACACCGAGATTAGGAAACAACAGGGAAGAGTTACCAGGAGGGACACCACTGTAAGAGTGGAAGAGTACTGAGGGTTTCAGTCGGTCTGTGCTCTGAGGTGTCTGGGAAGCCTGACTTTGATTTATTTGATACCACAGGCACCGTAACACCTCCAACCGACACCCATCACACACTGTCGCACTCAGAGCTTATGTGTACGTGTGTGCACAAGCGCGTGTTTCTGTGTTTCTGTGTGTGTGGGCCACGCTTGCTGGTGACCCCGCTGAAAACCCCCATCACCCCAACTGCCCAGGCTAATCCTTCAAGGACGTGCACCTGCCATTCATGTACACACACACACACACACACACACACAAACACACGCACAAACACATCATTTAATTACTGATTTATTGGCTGAGGAGTGAGAGCCTGCGCGAGGGGAAGATGGGAGATATCGGATTTCAAATGGACCAGGGATGAAGAGATTTCTAATTTTCCGCCTGGCTGCGTTTCAGTGGACCGGTGCGCTCGGCGGTGCGCAGGCACTTATCCCAGCTCCAGGATCAATCATCGGTGTCATCTGTGGGTCGCCATGGCCACCCCAAAGTATGCGTATCATAGAAGCCCTCATATAACAGAACATACACACCGTAAAGGAGGTGGCATCAGAGTGCGATAATGCACACCATTGAAAAGGCGATGATTAACCTTACAATAACACCAGCATCTTAGACATAGATGAGATTGGCCATATAAGAACTCCTTCTCAGGGTGGGGGAGGGAGGAGATTGTCTATTACAGAGAAAGAGATTTCAGAGACAGATGGTGGGATTACTCAGAGTTAAAGGTGAGGTCAGAAACAGCAGTCTCACAGTGAAAAATCTGTAATGATCTTCATAGCTAGCAGTGCGCAATTTATGGTTTCTGCGGTGTGCCCGGTGTTCACGGTGCGGAGGGTCTGTGCGGCGAGTGCTCCTCACAAAAAATGAGTAGGCCTCTGCAAACGCCGCAGTCAGTTCAGAGGCTATGATTGGTTAATGGTTGCTATGTTAGTTGGTTACTAGGGAAGTAGTCTAATCGAGCAAACTGAAAGCTGACAACCGGCAAAAATGGTCAATCGGAGGAGATTCTGCGCTCTTCACGAACACCGTGCTGTTACCGCATTTACCATAAAATGCTGTGGCTCTGCGGAGAGAACGGTCTTGCCGTGAACACCGTGAACGCCGGGCACACCGCAGAAACCATAAATTTGCCTTAAGGCTGTACATAGCAGTCAAAAATGTCGTGCAATCTGAAATTCCATTTCCATTTTAACGTCACCTCCAGAGGGCGCAAATGTGCAGATTGGAATAGTTGAAAGAAGAAGAACTGCATCAGACAGTGCTTGAGCTGCTTGAATGATAAATGAAGAATCAACAACTGAAAACACTGCAACAGCATCTAACAGTCCACCACATCTTGAACTGGATTCAAGTCCACCTTAACTGGTTGACAAAACCAGCGCCAGATGGAACTATTTCACTTACAGAGCCGAGAAAGACCATCACCCAACCGACATCAAATCCCCTGTTGCTACAAAGCTGTCCAAGTCAATGGAGTAACATAAATTGTTCAAATAAAGCACAGCGGTTCTGTGACTACGTTTTTCTAGGTTTGCCATGGTATCATGGTAGCATTGCATTTTTAGATATTTAAACTTAGTTGTGGTATCAAAGCCAAAAGTTCTGGCATGGTGATGACACGACAGCGATGAAGCGACAGAGTGATGAGAAGAGGATCTGCCAGTAGTCTTTCCTGTACTTTACTGCAGCGTGGCTGGACTGGCAGCTGGCCCTGCCCAGCCTGTCTCTCTCCCTCTGGAGGGTTGGGGGAGGGGGTGGTTGGGTGGATGAGAGGAGGGGTGGGGGGGTTGGGGGTGGGGGGGGTTATTGAAGGGCTGAAGCTCCAAGCATATGCTCCACAGTAGTGTAGGCTCAGGTCTGCCTTTGCCATGCGTGGGC